>NW_027437651.1:0-268799 GCF_965140245.1 Athene noctua | reverse complement strand
GAATTAAGAGTGTTTCTCAGATGGTTTACTTTCTATCTTATCTAAGAGAACCAATAGAACTTTCACCATCCATATATGGCTATCTTTACTCATTAGCAAAATTCCAACTAGTTAGAGCCACCTCTTCCTCAAGGCCAAAAGTATAATATTTTGCTGGACATTGTAGCCCTTGGTAGATTTTCACAGTGAACTGCTTTGTTTTGATGAACACAGTAGTCCTTGGTAAAATTCCACAGAACAGTCTGGGCAAGCAGGATTCTTAGCAATATTTTAAAAATACTATAACTTGCTATAAGTAAATAAGTTGCTAAGAAGTTTTCTATAAGTAAATAAGTAAATAAAACAAGTAATCATTTCGCTGTATCAGAGGTGAGATCAGCTGAGGCTTGTCTTGCCAGAGACAGTAGTTAGTGCCTGTATAGACTGTGTCAGGGTGTGTGTGGATACTTGACAGACATCTTTAGATGTATCTCTGTGTGTCTGTCCCTATATAGTCTGTAGATACTTGCTGCATGTTTTCTGTGTAGATTCTGCATGAGTAAATCTATCCAGAGGGTGCCCTAGCTGTGTGTATTTTATATCCAGCCAGACAAAAATTGCCCCACTGGGGCAATGCAGGACTTGTTCTGTGTGTAGAGTATGTGCTATCTCCATCAGATGTAAACATGAAAAGAGCTTCAGCTAAGCAAGGTGTAAACCAGGTGCTCTCTTGTTAATGCCCTGCTCACAGATACAAAAACCCCAGCAAAACTTTTCCGAGCACAGGCAGTAAATATGCTGTCATGTTCTATTCAGCCTACAGCTGGAGAATGAGAAACAGTCGAAAGCCTTTTGTCCGTGTGCAGAGTCTGTGCTGTGTGAATGCCTTGTGCTTCATCCCAGGAGCTCAGACGAGTCTCCCAAGCTGACGCAGGTGTGGAATTTGTGCTGCTTGTGTATCTGTTGTGTAGTGGGCAAAGAGTAAAGGTGAGGGGAGAGTGACCAGAGGAGCAGAGAAGTGTCTCCCGGGTGAAATAGGAGCTGTGCGGGGGGGTCATGTGAAGGGACTGAGGGGAATGTTTTGGGGGCCACCTTGTATCTGGGCCACAAAGGGCAACTTGTGAGCTGCAGGTTTGTTCAAAGGCCAAGCAGCGGGTTGTGCCCCTGCGCAGGTGCCACCTGTGAGGGATGGCAGCTCTCTGAGAAGCGTTAGGAGAGGGTGGCCCCAGAGTTGACTGAGCCCTGTGCGACAGCAGGGTCTGGGGGCAGGTGGTGCATTTGTGTATCCATCGGGTGTAGTCCGGCTAAACACAGGCTGCATTTCCGTTGTGGGAATGTGCCGTGTGGTTCTTTAGCCCAGCGGAAGCAGTGAGAAACGGGGAATTTCTCAGGGAGCCCTGGGAGGCGATGACTTGGGATGGATTCCAGAGCTTTCATTCAGCTTGCTGGGAATTACTGTCTCTGGAAGAGTGACAGGAATGCTGTGCAGGTATTGTCTGGAAATTTCCGGATGAGAATGCAAATAACTATTTCACTGCTGTTTTCTAGGACAACCCAAGACAGTTTTGAAGCATGTGGGGAGCGCATCACCCCGTGGCCCTGGAGGAGCAGTTCAGCGCCAGCTGTTCTAGAGTCCTTTGCTGTCTGGCTGTTTGTGGTTCCTTCACGGCCTGGTGCTCTGAGGTGAGTGATTCCCCACCTGGGCTGTTTGGGGAGCTTCCTTGTAGGTCTCTTCACCAAGTTTATCCTCGAGTGCATCACCACAAGAGCCTGGTGGAGTGTGGAGTCCACTGTTGACTGAGTATTGGTATTTCTTAATATAGGAACTGAATTGAATTGGTAGCTGAAGAAATGGGAAGCCTGTGTGTTAGAACTTTCTTTCCATGGCTTCTCTCCTTTATAATGGTAGTGTCCCCAAAATCTGGGATAAAAATATCGACACCAATGTGATGCAGATAAGCAGACACTTCTTTATTGACGGCCGGATGTGTAGGGGAGTGCTCTCGCCAACAACACGTGCCAGGCACCAGAATCACACACCTTATGTAGAACTCACTCATACATATTCATTAAGTCTTCATACATAAACACACAACTTCCAAGAAATCATTAACATATTCTCCTCCTATTTCTGATTCTGCGCAGTAAAGGTTAGAAATGTCTAGAAATGGCTCTGGGGTGTAATGTGAGTAGGTGGTCCATGGGTCAGTGGACGCGATCTCCCCCTGCCAGAATTACCTTTTGCTTAAGGACAGTTTTCTTGGCAGGTACCTGCCAGCTGTTACGGTTACTGCCCTCAGTTCCCATTAATCCTGGACCTTGACAACTACTTGCATTCTTCTAGTCCTATGTATGTATTATAAATCAGCTTACAAATCACCTCGTGTTTTGTTACCTACGTTCTAACCGTTCCTATTGGACAATTATGACCAATCCCGTCAGCCTTGGTACGGGGCTGTACAGGGAATTTTAGAGTAGCAGTCGGTTGCTAGATTCAAAATACAATAAATGTAAAATGATTTTTACTAAAATCTCTCTTAATTCTATACTTATATTAAAATCAAAACCAATTTAATTTCAGCTGTTAATAAAATCAGTAACAAAGTTCAGGTGTGTGAGGAAAGTAACAAAGGAAATGAGTTCAAGGAGTAAATCATAATTTGTGCAATTTTGGGGCAAAGATTGCTTGCTGCTTAACAACAAAAGCATCTTCTCTTCTTTATTAGTGGGAAATAGTCTCAGCACAATCTAGACCAGAACATGGATGTGAAACAACAACTAAGAAAAATCCTTTCAAGAGATGTCAGAGGAGCAGCCCATCATCGTGCAAGCCCTGGAGGAGCCCCTTGAGCGTCAGAGCGCTCTGGAGGAGCCCTTGAGCGTGTGGCATTGGAGGAGCTTTTGATGACGGTGGCCCCAGAGGAGCTGTTCCGCACGCTGGGTGGGTCTCCTTGCAGCCCTTCAGCACGCTGCCCTGGAGGAGCCCTTCACTGCCGTTGTGCCTGGTGAGCTCTTCATCACCCCTGTGGGGGAGGAGCCCTTGAGCGTGGTGCCTCGTGAGAGAGTTTTGGTCTTTGGTGAGTGCCGCCGGAGCGGCAGGCAGGCGCCCCTCTGCAGACCGTGGGGTAAGTATTGTCTGGTAAGTGTGGTCTGTGTTTTTCTGTTGTCTGGTGCTGTCCGTCCTTTCTGCCGTACTGCATTGGCCGTGTGGTACTTTGTATTGTATTGTTAGTGGGTATGTTTTACTCTGCGTCTTGTATCATACGGTATTTAGAGGTCTGTACTGCAGGGTGCATTGTGTTGTAGCATCTGCTTTGGTATTTACGGTATTGTATGAGTTGTGATGTATTACGGTATGGTGTGCATCATCTGCATCGTATGGATCATCGTGTTTCTCTGTGTTAGAATATGTAGTCCTTTGGGTATTATTTTGACTTGTGTATGGTATGGGATGGGATTTCATGTCATCTGTGTATTCTATTTTGTATTTTGGTAAGTGTTGTAGGCTCTTCATGGTATCTGTTGTACTGTATGATTGGGGTTTGGTATCGATGTTCTTGTACGTACGGTATGGTGTGTGTTTATGGTCTGGAATGTATCCTAGGTTAAGTATCCTCTGTATCACTGTGGGTATTGTATTGTTTGTACGCATTCTCTGTATAGATTTTTGTGTTATATATTTGATGTGTTGTATGTGTTGCATTTCGTATACTCCATGTATTGTGTTCTGGTTTATATCCTATTGCACACTGTAGGTATGGAATGGCATTAATTGTATCCCATGTAGTTTGCACTGTATCGTCTGTTTTATTGGTTGTGTGGTATTTTATGGTATGTACTGTACAGCATTGAATGTATTGGAGGATTTGTATCTTCCCTTGCATTGTATGTATTTTATTTTCTAACATATTGTGTATGGCAATTTTTCTTTGGTAATGTAATATTTATTGTATTTTGGGTTGCTTTTTATGTATTTTGTACAGAAACTTATTTTTCTTTGTAATGTATTGTATTTTGTGGTTTTTTTGAGCATTATTTTGTGCATTTTTCTGTATGGTATGGCGTGCTCCTTCTTGTAGAGGACCTATTGTGTTTTTTGGCACTGTAGATTTTGTGATGTCCTTGGCATTGTAATGTGTTTTGTAGTACCTGTGCGTGTATTGTAATGGATTTGGGTCTGGATTGTCTGTCTTGTATTTTGTCTTGTGATTCCTTGTCTGTGGGTTGTGTGTAGTGTTATATGACAGGTGTGGTTTGCACCGTCGGGTAAGGTCTGTAGGTTATGGTGTGGTCTGTAGGGTATTGTCTGTCTTGTATCGTGGGTACGGTATTGTATGGTATGGTTTGTAACGTCTGCCTCCGCGGAGGAGCCCTTCGCCTTGGCTGCGCCGCCCCGGAGGAGCCATCGTCGCCCCGCCCCGGAGGAGCTCTTCACGGCACATCCCAGCTCTTCTTGGAGGCCTCGATCACGCCGCCGCGGAGCATCCCTGGGCTCACTGCACGTTGCCCGAGGAGCCGCTCGTCATCGGGGCTCGGCCTTGCATGTCTTGTGTTGGTTGTCTTTTTCCCTGTGGAATGGTATTTCTTGTGTTCTGATGTCTTGTATTATTGGTGCTGTGTACCTTTGTGACTTGAATTGTGTTGTAGTGTGTTTTGTATGGTGGGATGGTTCCCGTAATATAGGTGGTTATGGCCTGTTAGTTATTGTATGTCCTGTGTGTGTTTGGATTGATTTATGGGATGTATTCTGTTCTGCATTGTCTGGAATTGTCTGCTTTCTGGTATATTGCGTTTTATCTATAGTGTATTTCCTTTTGTGTGCTGGCATCAGTATATTGCATCTTGTAGTGTGGATCGTATTTTGTATTGTGTTGTGTGTAGTGTGTTTCATGGATGGTAGGTGTGTTGTGTACTGTACGGTGTGTTGTGTAATCTAGGGAATGGCCTATGTGGAATCCTGTGTATTGCATCATCTTGTCTATCTTGTGCTGCATTGTGTTTGACACTGCCCTGCCTGTATTGTCTGGTATGGATTGTATTGTTCTTTGTGTTGTGCTGTAGTTAATATGGTATGGTTTGTCATGTATTGTGTGGCATGTATTTTTGTATCTTTTTTTATTGCCATTTTTTTGTATCTGTTTTATTGCCATGACTTGTATGTATCGTCGGTGCTGGGTTTACTCTCTCCTATAGTATGTATTGCCTTTTCTGTCTGGTCTGTAATAGTATGGTAAGGTGTCTAATAATAATATATGGGACTGTCAGTATGGATTTGTCTGTATTGTATGTTATGTTTTGCAATGTGTGGCTCCCCGGAGGAGCAGTTCAGCGTGTGCTGGCAGAGGAAGGCCCTGGTCAGGCCCGCCCCAGAGGGGCTGTGCCCCACGCTGGTTGGGTGTTGATGCTGCCCTTCATCCCGTGGTGCTGGAGGAGCCCTTGACCGCGGTCCCACCGCAGTGGATCTCTTTGTTACGCGTTGCGTGTTTCCGTGGAGACCTTTGCCGTGGTGACCCGGAGGAGGCGGTCACAGGTGGCAGCGGAGGAGCAGTGTCCCGGGAGGCCCTCAGGAGCTGTGCTGTGGGTGGCAGCGGAGCAGCCCACCATCATGCCAGCCGCAGAGGAGCCCTTCAGCGTCGGAGGGCTGTGGAGGAGCCCTTGAGCATGTGGCACTGGAGGAGCCCTTGGTGACCCTGGCCCCAGAGAGCAGCTGTTCCCCACGCTTGGTGGGTCTCCTTGCAGCCCTTCCGGACGTTGTACCCAGAGGAGCTCTTCATCCTGCCACGTCAGAGGATGCCGTTTTGATCATGACTCCCGAGGAGCACCTGGTTGTGCGGCTCTGCAGGGGGTCCTCATTGCATGGTCGAGCTGCTGTTGGAGCCCTTCCTTCCGTGTGCTGTGCGGCAGGAGCTGTTCCCCAGCCTGCCCCAGAGGTGCCCTTTGCCCTGTGGGCATGCAGGAGCCCTCCTTGCTCGTGCTGGGCCAGGGGGCCCTTGATTGCTGTGTCTTTGGAGGAGCCCAGCATCATCCCCGCCTTGGAGCAGCCCTTCATGGCGCCAAGCTGGAGGAGCCCTTCCCTGTTACACCTGCCCGTCGGAGCGCTTGGTGGTGCTGCCCGTCTGTCCTTGGAGCCCTGCGTGGCACCCATGCAGGAGAGCTTCACTGTGCTGTCCCGGAGGAGGCCTTGATCATCCCTACCCTGGAGGAGCCCTTCACCGTGTTGCAGCGGAGGAGCCTTTTCCTGCGAGGCCCTCAGGGAGCTCTTCTGTGCGTGTCAGCGGAGCAGCCCATCATCGTGCAAGCCCTGGAGGAGCCCCTTGAGCGTCAGAGCGCTCTGGAGGAGCCCTTGAGCGTGTGGCATTGGAGGAGCTTTTGATGACGGTGGCCCCAGAGGAGCTGTTCCGCACGCTGGGTGGGTCTCCTTGCAGCCCTTCAGCACGCTGCCCTGGAGGAGCCCTTCACTGCCGTTGTGCCTGGTGAGCTCTTCATCACCCCTGTGGGGGAGGAGCCCTTGCGCGTGGTGCCTCGTGAGAGAGTTTTGGTCTTTGGTGAGTGCCGCCGGAGCGGCAGGCAGGCGCCCCTCTGCAGACCGTGGGGTAAGTATTGTCTGGTAAGTGTGGTCTGGGTTTTTCTGTTGTCTGGTGCTGTCCGTCCTTTCTGCCGTACTGCATTGGCCGTGTGGTACTTTGTCTTGTATTGTTAGTGGGTATGTTTTACTCTGCGTCTTGTATCATACGGTATTTAGAGGTCTGTACTGCAGGGTGCATTGTGTTGTAGCATCTGCTTTGGTATTTACGGTATTGTATGAGTTGTGATGTATTACGGTATGGTATGCATCATCTGCATCGTATGGATCATCGTGTTTCTCTGTGTTAGAATATGTAGTCCTTTGGGTATTATTTTGACTTGTGTATGGTATGGGATGGGATTTCATGTCATCTGTGTATTCTGTTTTGTATTTTGGTAAGTGTCGTAGGCTCTTCATGGTATCTGTTGTACTGTATGATTGGGGTTTGGTATCGATGTTCTTGTACGTACGGTATGGTGTGTGTTTATGGTCTGGAATGTATCCTAGGTTAAGTATCCTCTGTATCACGGTGGGTATTGTATTGTTTGTACGCATTCTCTGTATAGATTTTTGTGTTATATATTTGATGTGTTGTATGTGTTGCATTTCGTATACTCCATGTATTGTGTTCTGGTTTATATCCTATTGCACACTGTAGGTATGGAATGGCATTAATTGTATCCCATGTAGTTTGCACTGTATCGTCTGTTTTATTGGTTGTGTGGTATTTTATGGTATGTACTGTACAGCATTGAATGTATTGGAGGATTTGTATCTTCCCTTGCATTGTATGTATTTTATTTTCTAACATATTGTGTATGGCAATTTTTCTTTGGTAATGTAATATTTATTGTATTTTGGGTTGCTTTTTATGTATTTTGTACAGAAACTTATTTTTCTTTGTAATGTATTGTATTTTGTGGTTTTTTTGAGCATTATTTTGTGCATTTTTCTGTATGGTATGGCGTGCTCCTTCTTGTAGAGGACCTATTGTGTTTTTTGGCACTGTAGATTTTGTGATGTCCTTGGCATTGTAATGTGTTTTGTAGTACCTGTGCGTGTATTGTAATGGATTTGGGTCTGGATTGTCTGTCTTGTATTTTGTCTTGTGATTCCTTGTCTGTGGGTTGTGTGTAGTGTTATATGACAGGTGTGGTTTGCACCGTCGGGTAAGGTCTGTAGGTTATGGTGTGGTCTGTAGGGTATTGTCTGTCTTGTATCGTGGGTACGGTATTGTATGGTATGGTTTGTAACGTCTGCCTCCGCGGAGGAGCCCTTCGCCTTGGCTGCGCCGCCCCGGAGGAGCCATCGTCGCCCCGCCCCGGAGGAGCTCTTCACGGCACATCCCAGCTCTTCTTGGAGGCCTCGATCACGCCGCCGCGGAGCATCCCTGGGCTCACTGCACGTTGCCCGAGGAGCCGCTCGTCATCGGGGCTCGGCCTTGCATGTCTTGTGTTGGTTGTCTTTTTCCCTGTGGAATGGTATTTCTTGTGTTCTGATGTCTTGTATTATTGGTGCTGTGTACCTTTGTGACTTGAATTGTGTTGTAGTGTGTTTTGTATGGTGGGATGGTTCCCGTAATATAGGTGGTTATGGCCTGTTAGTTATTGTATGTCCTGTGTGTGTTTGGATTGATTTATGGGATGTATTCTGTTCTGCATTGTCTGGAATTGTCTGCTTTCTGGTATATTGCGTTTTATCTATAGTGTATTTCCTTTTGTGTGCTGGCATCAGTATATTGCATCTTGTAGTGTGGATCGTATTTTGTATTGTGTTGTGTGTAGTGTGTTTCATGGATGGTAGGTGTGTTGTGTACTGTACGGTGTGTTGTGTAATCTAGGGAATGGCCTATGTGGAATCCTGTGTATTGCATCATCTTGTCTATCTTGTGCTGCATTGTGTTTGACACTGCCCTGCCTGTATTGTCTGGTATGGATTGTATTGTTCTTTGTGTTGTGCTGTAGTTAATATGGTATGGTTTGTCATGTATTGTGTGGCATGTATTTTTGTATCTTTTTTTATTGCCATTTTTTTGTATCTGTTTTATTGCCATGACTTGTATGTATCGTCGGTGCTGGGTTTACTCTCTCCTATAGTATGTATTGCCTTTTCTGTCTGGTCTGTAATAGTATGGTAAGGTGTCTAATAATAATATATGGGACTGTCAGTATGGATTTGTCTGTATTGTATGTTATGTTTTGCAATGTGTGGCTCCCCGGAGGAGCAGTTCAGCGTGTGCTGGCAGAGGAAGGCCCTGGTCAGGCCCGCCCCAGAGGGGCTGTGCCCCACGCTGGTTGGGTGTTGATGCTGCCCTTCATCCCGTGGTGCTGGAGGAGCCCTTGACCGCGGTTCCACCGCAGTGGATCTCTTTGTTACGCGTTGCGTGTTTCCGTGGAGACCTTTGCCGTGGTGACCCAGAGGAGGCGGTCACAGGTGGCAGCGGAGGAGCCGTGTCCCAGGAGGCCCTCAGGAGCTGTGCTGTGGGTGGCAGCGGAGCAGCCCACCATCATGCCAGCCGCAGAGGAGCCCTTCAGCGTCGGAGGGCTGTGGAGGAGCCCTTGAGCATGTGGCACTGGAGGAGCCCTTGGTGACCCTGGCCCCAGAGAGCAGCTGTTCCCCACGCTTGGTGGGTCTCCTTGCAGCCCTTCCGGACGTTGTACCCAGAGGAGCTCTTCATCCTGCCACGTCAGAGGATGCCGTTTTGATCATGACTCCCGAGGAGCACCTGGTTGTGCGGCTCTGCAGGGGGTCCTCATTGCATGGTCGAGCTGCTGTTGGAGCCCTTCCTTCCGTGTGCTGTGCGGCAGGAGCTGTTCCCCAGCCTGCCCCAGAGGTGCCCTTTGCCCTGTGGGCATGCAGGAGCCCTCCTTGCTCGTGCTGGGCCAGGGGGCCCTTGATTGCTGTGTCTTTGGAGGAGCCCAGCATCATCCCCGCCTTGGAGCAGCCCTTCATGGCGCCAAGCTGGAGGAGCCCTTCCCTGTTACACCTGCCCGTCGGAGCGCTTGGTGGTGCTGCCCGTCTGTCCTTGGAGCCCTGCGTGGCACCCATGCAGGAGAGCTTCACTGTGCTGTCCCGGAGGAGGCCTTGATCATCCCTACCCTGGAGGAGCCCTTCACCGTGTTGCAGCGGAGGAGCCTTTTCCTGCGAGGCCCTCAGGGAGCTCTTCTGTGCGTGTCAGCGGAGCAGCCCATCATCGTGCAAGCCCTGGAGGAGCCCCTTGAGCGTCAGAGCGCTCTGGAGGAGCCCTTGAGCGTGTGGCATTGGAGGAGCTTTTGATGACGGTGGCCCCAGAGGAGCTGTTCCGCACGCTGGGTGGGTCTCCTTGCAGCCCTTCAGCACGCTGCCCTGGAGGAGCCCTTCACTGCCGTTGTGCCTGGTGAGCTCTTCATCACCCCTGTGGGGGAGGAGCCCTTGAGCGTGGTGCCTCGTGAGAGAGTTTTGGTCTTTGGTGAGTGCCGCCGGAGCGGCAGGCAGGCGCCCCTCTGCAGACCGTGGGGTAAGTATTGTCTGGTAAGTGTGGTCTGGGTTTTTCTGTTGTCTGGTGCTGTCCGTCCTTTCTGCCGTACTGCATTGGCCGTGTGGTACTTTGTCTTGTATTGTTAGTGGGTATGTTTTACTCTGCGTCTTGTATCATACGGTATTTAGAGGTCTGTACTGCAGGGTGCATTGTGTTGTAGCATCTGCTTTGGTATTTACGGTATTGTATGAGTTGTGATGTATTACGGTATGGTATGCATCATCTGCATCGTATGGATCATCGTGTTTCTCTGTGTTAGAATATGTAGTCCTTTGGGTATTATTTTGACTTGTGTATGGTATGGGATGGGATTTCATGTCATCTGTGTATTCTGTTTTGTATTTTGGTAAGTGTCGTAGGCTCTTCATGGTATCTGTTGTACTGTATGATTGGGGTTTGGTATCGATGTTCTTGTACGTACGGTATGGTGTGTGTTTATGGTCTGGAATGTATCCTAGGTTAAGTATCCTCTGTATCACTGTGGGTATTGTATTGTTTGTACGCATTCTCTGTATAGATTTTTGTGTTATATATTTGATGTGTTGTATGTGTTGCATTTCGTATACTCCATGTATTGTGTTCTGGTTTATATCCTATTGCACACTGTAGGTATGGAATGGCATTAATTGTATCCCATGTAGTTTGCACTGTATCGTCTGTTTTATTGGTTGTGTGGTATTTTATGGTATGTACTGTACAGCATTGAATGTATTGGAGGATTTGTATCTTCCCTTGCATTGTATGTATTTTATTTTCTAACATATTGTGTATGGCAATTTTTCTTTGGTAATGTAATATTTATTGTATTTTGGGTTGCTTTTTATGTATTTTGTACAGAAACTTATTTTTCTTTTTAATGTATTTTGTGGTTTTTTTGAGCATTATTTTGTGCATTTTTCTGTATGGTATGGCGTGCTCCTTCTTGTAGAGGACCTATTGTGTTTTTTGGCACTGTAGATTTTGTGATGTCCTTGGCATTGTAATGTGTTTTGTAGTACCTGTGCGTGTATTGTAATGGATTTGGGTCTGGATTGTCTGTCTTGTATTTTGTCTTGTGATTCCTTGTCTGTGGGTTGTGTGTAGTGTTATCTGACAGGTGTGGTTTGCACCGTCAGGTAAGGTCTGTAGGTTATGGTGTGGTCTGTAGGGTATTGTCTGTCTTGTATCGTGGGTACGGTATTGTATGGTATGGTTTGTAACGTCTGCCTCCGCGGAGGAGCCCTTCGCCTTGGCTGCGCCGCCCCGGAGGAGCCATCGTCGCCCCGCCCCGGAGGAGCTCTTCACGGCACATCCCAGCTCTTCTTGGAGGCCTGGATCACGCCGTCCTGTACGAGTCTTGCTCCAGAGGCGGCCTTCACCATGCAGCCCCAGAGGATCCAATTTTCATCCCTGCTTCGAAGTCTGCTGTTATATTATTTTTTAATGGATCATCTTTTGTGTTTTATATGCTGTTTTATATTGTATTTATGGTGTTTTATTGATGGTATTTTATCTTGTATTTTATCTGTTATTTTGTGCATCATGTGTATTGTGTTTGTTGTGAATATGGGATGTAGCTTGTAGTGTGTAATGTATTGTGTATCATTTTTTGGATTGTAATTCATGTTATATATTCTTTTGTTTATCTGGTTGGTATTTTTTGGTTTGTCATATATTGTGTGGTATGTATTTTGCTGTATTTTTAATTGTTTTGTCTTGAACGTTTTGTAATTATTATATATATTGTATTTTACTGTTTGGTTTGATACTTATATCGTATATGTTGAATTTTATGTATGGTATGTATTTTATTTTCTCTCTGTTATGCATTGCATGGTAAGGTATGTAATATATGGTTTTTATTGTATTGCCTGTCGTGTGTATCGTATTTTGTCGTACATATCGTATGTTTGCCCATGTATGCCTGTCTGGATGAGGCATTTACTGGTTTGCTCTGGAGGTGCCCTTCACCACATTGTAGTGAAGGATTCCTCAACCACGCTGCACCAGAGGAACAGTTCACCGTGTCATGCCAGAGGAGCATGTCATCATCCCCACCCAGAGGGGCTGCTCCCCACGCTGGTTGGGTCTTCTTGTAGCCCTTCAGCACACTCTCCCCGAGGAGCCCTTCCCTTTGCTGCTCAGTAGGAGGCCTTCATTGTGCTGCCCGGACGAGTCCTTCCTCACACCGCCCTGGAGGAGCTGTTCACCACACTGCCTCAGAGGAGCCCCTCATCATGGTCCCCTGGAAGTGCGCTTCATCACTCTGCTGCAGAGGAGGCCTTCACTGCACCACTCCAGAGCAGCTCTTCATCATGCTGTGCTGGAGGAACTCACAGTTTCAGTGTCCTGGAGCAGGCTTTCACAGTGCCAATTCTGCAGCGATCCCTATCAGCCCCATATCACACCTCCACAGAAGAGCCCCTCATTGTGCCGTTTCAGCCTTTCATCACAAGAAGCCCAGAGGATCAGCTTGTCACACCATCCTGGAGGAGCCCTTCACTGTGCTGATCCGTAGGACCCCTTTGATATGAGGAAAGCAAAAAAGAAAGCCAGAAGCTATTTGCTTTTGAATGAGGAAACCCTGATACAGGGAGGAAAAAAAAAACAACCAAAACCAAAACGGTTAACCTGGACAGTGTTACCACAAGGTTTTAAAACCAGCCCCACTATCTCTGGGAATCAATTGGCCTGAGAACTTGAAACCTGGACCCTGCCCTCACTAGGAGGAATTTTACTACAATCTGTAGGTGACCTTTTCATAGCTACAAGGATAAAGGAAGACTGTGTACTATGGACTGTCAGTTTGCTTAACTTCCTGGGACTGAGTGGATATCGGGTATCTCAACAGAAAGCTCAACTGGTCCAGAAGCAAGTGACCTACTTAGGATTTGGTATTCCTGAAGAACAACAGAGCTGAGAACGGAAAGAGGCCATCTGTCACACACGTGAACCCAGAATGGCAAAAGAACTCCAAACTTTCCTTGGAATGACAGGTTGGTGCCAATTATGAACCACGAACATTGTGAATCCAGCCTCTTTTCTCAGTGGGACCATATCAGAGCCTTTAACCTGTGACTGTCTGGAGATCATGAAAGCCATTTTCTCCAGTAGACCTGACTTAAAAGAACCACTTGAGAATGCTGAAGGCACCTGGTTCATGGATGGAAGCAGCTTCATAAAACAGGGAAAACCGTAAGGCAGGATACACTGTGATCACCACTGACGAAGTAATAGAAGCTAAATCGTTGCCAGTAGGGACTTCTGCTCAGAAGGCTGAAATAATTGCCTTGACCAAAGTTTTAGAACTGGCAAAAGGGAAAAAGGTTAAGATTAGAAATATGCTTTTGGAGTAGTACATGCTCATGCGCCATATGGAAAGAACGAGGATTATTCACAGCACAAAGAAAACAAAACATGCGGAGGAAATTTTAAGGCTGCTAGAAACCATAAAACTCCCTGAAAAAGTAGCCATCATGCATTGTTGAGGGCATCAAAATGGTAACACTGAACAGGAAATTGGAAATAATTTGGCAGATTGAAAGGCCAGACAGGCGGCAGAAATGGCAACCATAGCATTAGCTTTGGTCCCAGATGGTAAAACTTTCAATCTTAAACTCAGATTTGAAACCTAAATATTCAAAGGAGGATCAAAAATTAATTAATGATCTAAAGGGTAATAAAGAAAAAGATGGATGGGTTTATTTTCCAGATGGGCAAATAACAGTGCCTTCCAACATACAATAGAAGTTACATTTAGGTGAACATAAGAAAACATTGGGGAGCAGATGCCCTATACAAGCAGTTAAATTGAAAAACCAATAAGATGACTATGCTGTTTACTAAAAAAACCCCAAACAAAACAAAAACCACAATCCAAACACATCAAGTAAAATTAAAAATGGAGTTATAGTGAAAGGTAATAGTCCAGGACAACACTGGCAAATAGATTTTTCTGAACTCCCAAGAAAAGGGGGGTGTTGGTACTTATTAGTGTTAACAGATACCTTCTCAGGTTGGCCAGATGCATTCCCATGCAGAAGTAATAAGTGTTACTGAATTAAATAATTTCTCAATCTGAAGTGCTGACAGTGAAACATGATGTTAGCCTCACATGGGGGATTGAGCACAGTTGTGAATTATAGTTGTACACACATAGGTGAAACGGGAAAAATAAATGTAGATTTAGGAATAATATTGCAATAATTAAGTATTTTGCAGCAATATGAAAAGACAATGCTTCTTTAGACTTTGAAGAAATATGGAACAAGCTTACTTCATGGTTACTAAGGTTCAAATGGTTAAAACAATTACTTGCATGAATCATACAAATAGACTGGCAGTTGCATATTCTATATAGTCCACAAGCAAGTGGTCAAGTAGAGAAGATGAATCACTTAAGTAAATTACAAAACTAGGTCAGGAGGTCGAATTACCTTGGCCTCGATCATTGTCTTTAGCACTTTTTAAAATCGGGACCAAACCCAGAATTGAGGAGGGATTAAGTTCTTTTGAAATAGTATATAGGAAACCATATATGATACAGGCGGGGGGCATCCATTTAGATTGGGAATGAAATAGTAACTAATTATGTTATCAGCCTACAAAAACAGCTGCGGGAATTGGTCCTAGGGACCAGAGCTCGAGGTCTGGATGGGCCTGTACACAACATTAAACCGGCTGATTATATATTTCCAATGAAAGGATGGACACTGATTATCAACATGGTTGGATTATGGGTAGGGACTGTAGGTGCATACTTGGCCAAAACCCTTTAAGGGAATGGCATGATATAGCAAAAGAATTTGCACAAGTAAAAGAAAAGGGGGGAATTGATATGAGGAAAGCAAAAAAAAAGCCAAAGGAGTCCTAGCCCTCAGGCAATGTTAAGTAGATAACATTCTTACAGAAAACAGGATAGATAGTAAACTAATCCCTGTCTTTGAGATAAAGGGGGAGACATACCAGCTAAAGGACTTACTTTCTGGGACATCTTAACAGACACAAAAGTTCCAATTAACAAAACAAACAGGTAAAAGGCCGACTCTATAACCTGGAGAGGAACCGAAGGGCCAGAGAGCATGCACAGGAAGCCAAGTTGAAAAATTAGTGAAGAGGAAGGAGACATCTGGACTTTGTTTAACAGCGGGACACTGCAAGAGGACCACATACTTCTCTCCTTGAATAATTCTAAGAATCACACCTATTCCCCGAACTAATTGTAATAACCCAGCCCTTCCAAATGAATATGTATGTTTTTTTGTAATAAATATCTGGCTACTTGCCAGAGACGGTGTGCAAGCTTTGTGAAGAAATCCCCTTGCACCCCGGCTGGAATAAACATGCCTGCTTTATAACTCTTTCTGAGTTGTAGAGTTTGTTTCCGCGCTTCACCTTCATCACGCAGATCCATAGGGAGCCCCTCATCATGCCAACCTGGAGGCGCCCCACATCACAGAGTAACTCCTCATTGTTCAGACTCGAGGAGCCCTTCACTGCGCTGTCTTGAAGAAGCCTTTCATCACACCACGCTGGGTGAGCCCCTCCTTGCACCGCCCCAGAGGACCCCCTCATTATGCCACTTGGAGTAACTTTTCAATGTGCAGTCTTGGAGGAGCCCTTCAGTGTTCTGTCAGCTCTTCTTGGAGCCTTTGTCACACCGCCCCAGAGGAGCCCTACACTGTGCTGCCCCAAGAGGAGCCCCTCATTGTGCTCTGTCAAAGGAGCCCCTCATAGCACCTCCCCGGAGGAGCCCTTCACCATGCTGCCCGTTAGGAGTCCTTCATTGTGCACCGGACTCTTCTTGGAGTACTTCATCATTGTCCCCCAGAGGAGTCCTCCCAGGCCCTTATGGAGGAGTCCTTCATCAGGCCACACTGGGGGGGTCCTTCATCATGCCAGTCTGGAGGAACTCTTCACTGTCCCTCCTGGCTCTTCTTGGAGTTTGTCACTGTGCCACCCCTGACAAGGCCTGCATGATGCTGCCTGCCTCTTTTTGGGAGTCCTGCACTGTGCCACCCAAGTCTTCTTGGAGTCCTTCCTGTGCTGCCCAGCTGTTCTTGGGAGTCCTTCTCCATGCCACCCTGGAGTAGCTTTTCTCTGTGTGACCTGGCTTTTCTGGAGTCCTTCACTGCGCCACCCAGGTCTTGTTGTTCATCACAGCCTCCTGGAGGGTTCCTTCACCACCCTGCTTTAGGGGGTTGTTCACTGTCTGACTCTCCTGCTCTCTTCATCACCTGTGATTTCTCGGAGTGTTTCTCCAGGGAGCCCTGGAGGGTGTCCTTCAGTACCTGTTCTTTTGGGGAACACTGCCTTGTTGGGCTTTTTTGGAGACACCCACCACATGGCTCTTTTTGGGGTGTTTCACCCTGTGGCTTTTTTCTTGATTTCTGCAATGCCTGGTGTATGTTGGAGTGCTTAATGGCACCATCGTGGAGCAGTGCTTCACTGCCTCGCTGTTTTGGAGCGCTTCCACACCTGTCTTTTATTGGAGCTCTTCAACACGTGGCCCTGTAGTAGCCCTTCATCACCCTGCTGTGTGGAGCACTTCACTGTGTGTCTTTGGAGCGCTTCAGCGTTTGGCTTTTTCGGGATGCTACACCCCCAGATTTTATTGCTGTGCCTCAACATGTTTTCTGTGATGCATGCTTTCTGTCTGTTACCTTCCATGTTTTTCTTTTGGAACCAGCGGGTGAGCAGGTTGATGAGTTTACATGGGCTTTTTATGTTCCTTGGTGGTCTTTTGAGCTCAGGGGTGTCTTTTTCTGGGGACTGTGACCATCTTTGTGTCTTCTCTTCTGTCAGTTTTACCAAGTCCTGGTTTTGAGGGAGGTGACTTTGTGCTTTGAGCAACTTCGTGCTCAGTGTTGATTCTTATTATTCAGGATTCTTGTGGTGGCTTTATATCAGGTTTTGTTCCTCCTTCTCTTGCTCTGGATGGTATTAGGAAGGTCACTTTGGAAGCTGCAGTGCTGCCCGTCTCATTGGTGGTTTGGGGACTGTTCCTGGCAACGTGTGTTAGGGTGGAGTCTATAGAACAGGATCCTAACAGAGCGTAAGAGAGAAGAGGATCTCTGGTGAGTACAAGGGAGTAGTTTCTTGTCTTATCTCAATTCTGCTTGCTTCTGCTTAATGGTGTTGTTTTTTCAGTGCAGATGATATCCAGTGTTTTGAAAGGGGGTAGCCCAAGCACCCAGTGAGGGTCACAGCCCTGCCGACACAGGGAGCGAGGGAGAATTCAGACACCAGAAGTGATGGGTAAGTGCCTAGGTGCCTGAGTGACAAAAGCTGGAGCATCTGTTGCTACTTTTTGGAGGCCCAGGAATCCTGGGAATATCTGTATGTCCCTGTCACCAAGGTAGCTGGTGCGAGGTGGTGCAGTTTCCAGGGCAGTGCAGTAGGCGTATGATGCTGTGCTGCAGAGGCAGCAGCTGGAGGGTGCTGTTGCCACAGGAAAGGCTGCCAGGCTCAGAAAAGAAGGAGCTCAGTTAAGTCTGAGCTGCTGAGTGAGTGAGTCAGTCTTCAGGGAAATTTCATGGCCTGGCTACTGTGACCCACTCTGGGGTCTTGCAGGCCATCCTCCTTTGGCAGAGGGGCAATGGTTGGAGTTTCTTTTCCTGCTCTTGCTTTATTAAAATACATACTTTATTTTCTCAGTGCCTGTTGCTGAGAATAACTGCTTTTTCTTAATCCTCTCTTAGATGTTCAGGGTCACCATTTTAGTTTTTAGTTACACCTGTTTTTTTTTATTTTTCAGAGAGCCAGTGTGAAGGAGCAGGGACTGGATTTTACCTTCAGTTATCCCTGGAGGAGCTGCTGCAGAAGGAAACAAGCCTATGGTTTTGGGAGCTGTGCCACAGGAGGACAGCTGAGCTAGAATCAGGCATGATAGCACTACATTTTTGCTTTTAGCAATAAAAATTGTAGCAAGCCACAGCTGAGACTTGGTTATTCACTGCATGGTTATCTAAACCCTGCTAACAGCTCTCAGGAGGATGATACCTCACCCCCACCGACTGCTTGTCCTTGACACATCCCACAGTTCCTGCGTGGTGAAGTCCTTATTGCTGCTGTGCCAGTGGAGCAAACAGCAGGCAGCTGATGGCTGTGGAGGTCTCGCTGCAGTTTTTAGTGCCTTCCAGTGTGTAAGAGCTTGTGCTGGAAGGGGCTGCTTCTCCTCTGCGACAGATGCTGCCTTCCAGCTTGTGCTTTTCTTTCTCTGTTTAAGCATGGCTCTTGCAAGCAAAGCTTCAGTTAGGTGCGATCCACATTCAATTCCCTCACTGAATGTTGCCAGTCAGTGTAAGTGTGAAGGCATTCTGCAGGGAGCAGCCGGGCAGGAGGCAGCAGGGTAGCCCCCACCTGAGAGGGAGCCAAGGGAGCACCCATCTCTGGAGCACCCACTGGCACCCACACTCCCTAGCCTGAGTTGTGTGGGTGGGTACAAAAAAGCCTTTCTGTTATTTTTAGTTTTTCCTGCACAACTCACTATATGGAGCGTGGGGTCTGGCCCCCTCCCTCAGCTACTCTGGTTGGACTGTCTGTTCCCTGCTGCCTGAGGGAGCCACTCAGGTCAGGACCTGGCCAGCTGCACACTTCTGCACTTAAAGGGAGTTTTTAAGTGACTTTAAGAGTCTTCTAAATTCTCCATTTAACTGTAGTCATGGGTGGCAGGCAGGCCCTGGCCAATGTAGGTACCCCTAGGTAATGTACCCCATTACTCCCTTGATGAAATCAGTTCTGTGGGCACAAAAATCCTCCATGGGGTTTCTGTTCCCATGCAAGGTCCTTGGGCTCGCTGCCTGGGCCCCTGGTTGCTGGAGCTCAGTTTAGGAGCAGACATTGGTCCCTGAAAGTGAAGCCCGTGACCATTTTTTGGTGTTTGGAGTTGGTGCAGACACAGGCTAAGGACTTGCTTGGCTACTCTGATCAGGGAACAGGAGACCGCCACCCTTCCTGGGTGGGAATCCCCCTCTTTCTGGGGATGCTGCTCACAACAAGTGCAGTTGAGGGCAAAGCACAGTTTTTTCTCCTGCCCTATCCAGTCATTCAGGCTGAAACACTGCTTTGCTGCTGAGAAGACCCCAAAATGTCAAAATACAGCAATGTTGCGGACCCCAAAACCTAAATCCACAAAATGGGCTGTGGCAGCTGCTGCTTTACTGCCCTTCTCAGGGACAGGGACGTGGTGATGTCTGAGAACACTGGGCAGGCCAGACCAGAAGAGGTTTCTTGGAGCTCTCAAAGTGATTTCCAGAAATGTAAAGCAATTCTTTCCCCGGTTTTTGCTTGGCACTATATTGCTTGGTGGGGGATGAGCTTTTTATTTTTTTAATAACTCAGCCTGAGGTAGATTTCCAGGTGTGGAAAATTGTGATTTGTTTGGCTTTGTCGCACCAGGAAAAGTCTAGGAAAAATAGGTGAAAGGAATATCAGGACACTCTAATAACAGGTAGTATTGCTAGCTAATCCCCAATAACTACTGCAGGTTTCAGGAGATAAATATGGGTGCAGTTTCAGAAGAAACCCTGAGATTTCAAGAGAAACTCCAAGGTTAAGCCTCTTGATGATGGAATACTGCAACTCTCTGGTCCTTTAAATTTCTTTGGCATGCTGGGAAACAAATGGATTTAGTACTTACCCCTATTCTAATCTGTCATTTTGAAGAATGATTTCAGTAATTGTTTTGCCTAACAGAGGAAATTTTGATACCCTTTCCAACGTGTATATTTTAAGAGCAGCTAATGACGAGAGGATTTAAGCACTTTAATGGATTTGAATATCCTTTTGCATTAAACTTAATTGGTCGGCCTGGTAGTTTTTCTTTAGCAGAAATGGGAGAATTGACATTAGTCACTTGAGTAGGAAAACTGTGGCTAAGGGGAAAATCTAAAACATAGTTCACAATGTTGATATTTACTCCATGTTTACTCTTTTATTAGCAGGATTTGTTTCTCACTTTAAGTACACAAATAGACAAATTATTTACAAAAGCCATTTACTCCAAAAGTAGGTGGTACCACATACTTTAAAACAGGAAGCATTTGTCATCACGGTAGAAAAGACTCGATTTCAGTACACAAAAGTCCATGATATCTTATGTGTAGTTTAAATGAGTAGGTATTACTGCTACTGTCACCTGCTTTATCACAGTTATCAGTTAAGATACACCCATCCTGGAGCTGCATAAAATCAGAATAGTAAAAACAGCTCTGGGGGAAGCAATGCACAATTCATCTTGAGTTGTTGCCTCACCTTTGACCAGACAATGAGCTACTCAACTCAACCACTGACTGGCTTGTGGAAGCCTAGAGTCTGTCTCCATTGGTTGCAGAAAGACAGATCATCTCAAGATCTCTATGCTATTTTGGCCCTACTTGTACTTTATTTTGAAGTTGTACACAGGCTTGGTAAAATGTCTAGATCTGGTTCAGCAGGGTGTTTTTCTTCCCACTAGCATGCTATAGTTTTATATGGGTCCCTCTGCAAACCAAGCTGAAACACAAGTTGAAACCCATGAAATACCATCTGAACATAAGAAAACCCTTCTTTACTGCAAGGACTGTTGAACACTGGCACAGGTGGTCCAGGGAGGCTGTGGAGTCTCCATCCCTGGAGTCAGTCAAAGCCCAGCTGGACACAGTCCTGGGCAGCCTCTTCTAGCTGACCCTGCTTGAGCCGAGGGGTGGACTAGACAATCTGGAGTTGCTGTTCTCCACCTCTGTGATTTTGTGATTGATTCTTTGAAGAGCTCAGCGAATCAAGGCAGCAGAAGTTGGCCATAGCCTGGAGGTGAGAGAAGGTAACATCCCTTCAAGATGTAGCTGTGCCATTTCCAAATACATAATAAACAGAGTCAGCACTCTACATAAAACTACAGAGTGGAATGTTGATAGAATATTTTTAAGCAAGGTGTCACAGGAAGAGATGAGGTTTTCACTAGACTGTGAAGCAGTGTTTACCTTTGTAGAGAATGTGCCTTTCATAAGAGCATGCTGCACATTGGACCATAGAAAGCTGGTGGTCTGTAGACTTTGAGGAGCTTCATCATCAGGGGTAAACTGAGAGGATAAAGAGTGACATGAAGCAAAATGGGCTTTTTTTGCCTTCCTTCCTCTTATGAGCAGAAGGAAAAGGACACCAAATATCTTAAAGGTACAAATGATAAGCTCCAAGGGGTTAAGAGATTTCTCTTAAGAAGAAACAAAGAGGCATCATTGCTAGGATCAGCAATCAACTCTTACATCATTGTAGTATGCTTTAATGCATTCATAGATTTTTTTTTTTTTTTTGTTCATCTTAAATTTTAAACAACTGTAAAATGAGTATCTACCTCCCAGATTTACAGATGGGTGAACTGAAGCACAGCATCAGTCAGAGTTATGGGGTTATACAGCAGTCCAGTGAAAAGAGTTCTGGTGGAAATACATAGTAGGCTGCTTTTAGAGGGCTCTCACCAACGGTGGGTATTCCCACAGACAAGAGAGAAGCTTCTGAGAAGGCATTGTTTCCTCTTTAGCCCCTCTCCGAAATATGTGAGATTCAAACTGCAGAAAATTTATTTCAGTTTTAGGCAGTCTACCTCCTCTGTGACTGGCATTGCACTTGTTCTCAGGTCGAAATCAGTGCTAGATTTGCTTCCATTATATGTCGATCTCCATCTCAGTAACATGATCTTCTTGAAATACTTCATGGTGTTATTTTTTACAGTTACAAAACACATGGTGTTTATCATGCTGTTACTCATAGCAATGCATTCAACTATATAAAAAGCAGTAAGATAATGCTTCTCTTTCACGAAGATGGTGGGGAAAAAGTCATGGACAATTTTAAAGCCGTAGAAGGGTGCCCAGCAGAGAACGTAGGCAGTCAGGATGCACATCAGTACCATAACAGTTTTTCTTTTGCATCGAAGCCTCTTTCTGATGTGTTCTGTCTGAAATGCTGGTACGGTTTTAAACCAGAGCTCCCGTGATATCCTGGTGTAACACAAGGTCATCACAATGATAGGTGCAACAAATTCAATGCCAAAGATAAAGAGGGAGTATGATTTGTAGTACATCTGCTGGTCAGCTGGCCAAATCTGACCACAGAATATTTTCTCCTGGTTTTTCACTATAAATAACACCGTTTCAGTAGAAAAATACACAGATGGAATATCTACAAATATGGAGACAGTCCAGACCAAGGCGATTATGAAGGTTGCTGTTTGATAATTCATGCGTGGTTTCAGTGGGTGAACAATGGCCAGATACCTGGAACAGACAAATACATCCAAAATGAAGTCTGAAGACACTTAGTCAGAACACAATTCCAAATACAAGTTGTCAGAATTAGGCAGAAGGGAATTGCTGTAGTTGATAAAAGAGAGAGCCTAGCCAACTTGTCTATGAGGAGAGTTAAGAAAATTTTCCAAAGTAAGAGCCTAGAGCTGAGTTCCTAAATCTGGGCAGAAACTCTGGAGCAAGGGGCTGAAGGGTTTGTTAGGAGGGTGGGTACTTGGCAATCTGAAAATCTGAGCATGCATTAGGGTGTCTGGGGATCGTTTTAAGACCTCAGTCCAACTCCCTCCTGTTTACAAGATTGAACTGAAAAAGTTGCAATTTTGTGTCGTAAGCTTGTTAACACAGATCACATGTCTGGGAGTTATGGAAAGACTGGAAGAGGAGAAAGAGAGGGAGCTTTCCTATTACTGACAAATGTGTTTGCAGGACCTAGCACAACACACGGTGTCGTATCGAGGACATGCCGTGACACAGCATCTGGAAGTTCTTTTGGTGGGCAGCACGTGTTCAAATGAGAGTTTGAAACATGCAGTAATATACACCTGGCCAGGTGCAGGTAAAAAGACAAACACATAGAAACACGAAAAGGTTCTCCCTAGGCAGAGAACTATTTAAATATGCTTTTTTTTTTTTTTACCAAGAGATCAAATTTATGTAGCAGTGTTTTTATTATTTTCTTGGCTATTCCATGGGTGCAAAGAGCCAAAGCTGATGCTAATGGTTACAGGTGAGCATGCTTTCAAGCCACCAACAAAGGACTGTGTATCCATTTTCCGCCCATGCAAATTTTTATTTTGTCTGCTGGAGGCGACTATTGCTAATTAACCTTAAATATGCTTTGTTAAGGCCAAAACATAAAAGTTTTATGACTCGTTATGACTGTAAAGCTGTGGGTGCACTGAAGTGTTTCACAAAGGACTGAGGAGAAATAAAAGTATATTACTTTCAAGATCCATCAATTTTCCTCAATTCAGTTCAGAAGGGGTAGGACCAAGTGGAATTCACTCTGGTGAATTTTTTGTTTGGTTGGAATTTGAGGAGGTTTATTTTTTAAGACACTGTAGATGTAAGAAGGACTTATATTAGAGTACACTGTCCCAAAAGATTAGGATACTTGTGCTAAAAGGAGATTTTTATCCGAGGCACTCCAGAGATCCCAATACAATTGTGTTTAACACAAAGAATTGTTTCAGTGAAATTCCTTATTCATTCAGAGGCTTTTCTATCTGTATATGTTCTATACATAGATAGCATCCACAGGACCTATTAATTCTAAAATAAGCTGGAAGGCCAGGAGTGCTTTCTATCAGCCAGATCTTGGAAGCGGATGAATTATTCATCGCTCTGGGTGCAGGCTAGATGTTAAGGGACAGCAGAATTAGTCAGCCTCATTGTGGAGCTGATAAATGAATGTTTTTAGATTGGGCCCTGTGGAAACAAGGCTGTGGGACAATGTATGTGTATGCATTCATAAGTATGCGTATCTGCTCAGCAGGACATTTGGCTGGATGGGGTAAATCTCTGCAGGAGAGTTGAGGGAGGTTTTCCTGGCTCTCCTTGCTTACCACACTTGGGATGTTACTGTGGAGGGGTCCTGGAGCACATGAGCTGGGTTTGGATGAAACTGCCCTGGAGGATGTACTCAAAAGTACCAGGTGCCCATGGGCATTCAGTCCAGGTGACCCAGCTAAAGCTAAATCCCCCAGAATACTTACAGCATGAATGTTGTACCCTTAGCACCAACTATTGCTCTTCAGATCCTCTCCTTTCACATTGCATTATTTTCTAGTGTAGATGTGGCCTTAAATATGTGAAACTCCTACATTTCATGTGAATAGACAGCAAGGAAGTTGAAAGAGAGCCCTACCAGAGGCAAATCCTGTGGGACAGGCTTACTCTGTCTACACAGGTGAGCCCTTTTAAATGATCTAAACACGAAAAGACTTTTGTTAAGAGCCTATTATTTTTAGAGACCGAAGTCGTCAACACACATGACATAGCCAATGTGGAATGGTTGATTATTAAATGAACAGTATTTCTCTCTGTTTACCAAGTCAAAAGCTCACCCAAAAAAAAAAAAAAAAAAATTATTTTACTTTATTTTTTCATATCTCACAACTAACATGGAAAATTCCTTCTGAAGAGCTTTGATCTGGAAGACAGATTAAATAAGAAGAGACACCTACAAAGCACTGCAAGAAGAGCCTACATAGATGAGTTATTGAATGAAGAATAAGAAAAGGTCAGATTAATGCTGGGCTCTGCAATCAGGGAAACCAGTCCCTTGAAAACTAAATTATTAAGGGACCTTTAGCATACAAGGATATTAAATTATTTTACAAAATCTTGTCCTACATTAGAATGCCTTATATGGCCAGCCTTTTACAAAACTGTTGGAACAGAAAAAGAAATATGACCTTTGTCTGAGATTTTCTGTGTCCAGCAGCTCAGCTGGAACAGAAGCCCTAAGCAGGCTGCCTGATGCCCAGAAATCCTGTAGAAAGCATCACTGTTCATACCCACATCATCTGCCTGCTGGATGCCTGATGCATCCAGGACACATCTGATTCACTGAGCTCTGTGTGTGTGCTGATTGCCTTCACGATTTTCCACATGAAATGTGGGAGCACTGCTTTGATCATTTAATATATGACACACAGACAAGCTACCAGGGGTGAGAGTGCACAGGTATTTCTGGAATAGTAGCTGTAGAGCAGAAATATCCTATCTGCATTTGCTTCCAAAACAGGCTTCTTCTTCCATTCATCCTGTGGCTTCAATTGTCCCACTTTGATCCCTTCTTTCCTGAGGGGTAAGCAAGTGTACGTGGGCAGGAGGCCTCCATCTCCCCTCGTGTTAGCTGTCGGAATGCTGGGATGTTTAGTTTAGGTGGGGTTTGTGGGCTCCTCCTGTCATCACCAGAGATCAGCATTCCCAGGAGGGTAAGTCATTGCCACCTAACATGTGCCTCACTCCCTCTTTCCATTAACTGTCACTACTCATCTGGACAACACACCCAACATTTAAAGAGGTAAAGTTTGGTAAGACACGTCCTACCCTGGCTCTAGACAAATTAATATTGTCATGCCATGACGCTGCTCGCTGCATGTCGTTTAGAACATATTATATTCCCACTTCCCCGGCGGTGAAACAGAAAATTCTTCTTCCCCCTCTATCTTTTTCACACCCTGTCAGTGTAATCTTGAGATTGCTGGAGTTGAGGTGGTCTGGTAGTTACTCTTGCTGCATAGGAACCACATTTAGGACACGATACTATCATCTGAGTTGAACTTCATAGGAAACACTAATATAGAAAAGGTTTGCTGTAATAACAAAATGATACATGGAAGAATAAAGCATAACATTGTTCTGATGTCTCCTGGCCAGGCAGATTTTACCTACAATGGCTGGGTTTTTGTGCAGTGATTAAATATGGAAGGGGATTGTTGCACTTTTCTCCTTCCCCTCTTAATTCCCTTCTTTACTCAGTATTAGGTCATCGATCCATCTCTCATAAGCAGCTATCTTCTCATAAGAAAGTTTCCCCTAGAACACCTCTTCTCAAGAACAACTTCTTAAGAACAAGAAGGTGTAACACCACCCGCAGAGCTCTGCTATGCCTTGTAGCCAGCACTGGCTGTGGACCTCATGCTGACAGTACTGCCATCCTGGGTTGGGGCCAATCAATGTCTTCCATTTTGCTCCCAGGAGAGTGGAATTGGGTAAGAGCAAACTGAACTTGACAAACTGTGTTCTTAATTAATTTACATCCCATTAGGATTAGTTAATTGCTAACTAAAGTATCAAGCCATGTAATTATGCATCAAAATAAATGATCTTATTGCACTAAATGAGGCGGCTGGCTACAAAGTGGTGACACACCACTATTCCATGTAGCCTTGCTCCCTGCAGAGCCTGGGCTGAGGTAAGCCAAAGCAGGGAGATTCCTCCAGTCGCAGACACACTGGTCTTCACTTACCCAGCACACCCCTAATACAGCTCACAGCAGGTATCCAACACCTCTCTGTCCATCCCACCGCCTCTTCCCCAAAGAGGGAACACTCTGAAGGGCAGGATCAAATCCTTCCCCTGGAGCCAGTGAGTCAAACCCCAGCTGGGGATCCCACTGCTCCGAGACGGGGGTGCCCTGATTAACCACAGTGCTCCTCCCAGCACCCACACCCTCCTCTCCTGAGAGACATGAGTTGTTCTGTAGATGCTGGGGTTGACACGTAAGCACACTCAGGTCAAGTGGCGCTGCCCTGATCCACCCGCTGACAGCAGAGGGGGACACAGACCCAAGTCTTTGTGACCCCCTATCCGATGCTCTACCCACTGCCCTTTGCTGCCACCACCAGCATTAAGTGAATACCTAATGTCTTGGAGGGGATCAGAGGACATTCCAGTGACCATCAGATCCTGTGACAACCACCTGACCTGAGCCAAACCTGATTCTGGTATTACTGACTTGACTCTGCTCTGTTGAGATGCATGGAGGCTTCTTCCCACCGGAGGCAATGGCAGTTTTTATGTATAGAAGTATTCACACTGATAGCCAGAAGAGTTAATCCTTTTTTTTTTTTTTTTTTTTTTTGTGGCCACAAACAGGTAACTAAATTTAACATGCTGGGGACAGAAGGCCCGTCTCACACAGATAGCTGAGGTCAATGGGGTACCAGTCTGAGGCAGAGGTGTAAGGATAATGCAATGCGATGTGGGCACATACACAGACAGGACAACAGAAACACAAGTAACAGGAAAAAAGTCTCTTTCTAGGAGGAGGAAAGTAGGAAAGGAAGTACCATCTTAGGACGGCTTCCCCGTCTAGCTTTAGCGCTTTCCTCTCCAGTTCACTGGTGGATACACGTTCAACTGAGCAAATTCAGTGTGACACTCGGAGAAGCCATCCATAAAAAACCGGGAGATTTTTGTCAGGTTGCATAAATGAATCAGCCAAAGTGAATCACACTGCGTAGGAGACAGAACCATCTGAAGAAGAACAAAATAACCTATTTCTCACAAGGTCTAGATTTCACCTTAAATTCAAATGCCAATTGGAAGGGACATTGAGGGTAATGGACTTTGTGAGATGTTAAATGAAAAAACACAGGCAGGATAAAGAGTCTGAAAGTGCCTGTGTTATCAGTAAGGCAACAGGAAAAGCCAAGGGCTGTGAGATGCACCAGGACAGGACTGGGTGCAGAGCGGTTAAAAGGTTCTTTTTAATATCCCAAAAATGCAAGTCTGAATCATACTTCAGGTGTCTGCTAAAAGATGACCCCAGCTGAACTTACTTTACAGTGCTGGAAACTAAAACTGATCAGGTTTGACACAGCCATAGCATTCCTCTGCAGCTCGTGGCTAAACAACCAGGTTGCCTTAACGCTGCTAGGTGGGAGGGTGGTATCTGATCTTGGGTGAAACTGTGAGGTTACGGGCACAGCTCCTGAGGGGAGGTGGCAAAAGAACAAGGTTGTGTTTGCCAGGAAATCTGCCTGTTCTTTAGAGTTCAGTTACCTATTACTAATTAAACAACTACTAATAAAACAGTTTATTTGTGCTTTTAAAATAGGTTAAGTACACTGAAACACACAAACAAACAAAAAAATCAAGCAAACAACAACAAAAAAATAATGGGGAAAAAGTTCGGGTTTGACCTTTACAAGTAAACCCAGCGTTATCCACTGAAATCATGTTTCTGGAGCCCTGTCCCCTGTGTGCCGCCTGGAGCTCCGCACAGCAGCGGGGCTCTTCTCAACCCCGGGCTCTGCCCAGGGACATGAGAAATCACAGCGCTGCCAACTCAGAGCAAAGGCTCCAGGCTCTCGCCTCTGAGGCAAAACCCTTCACATCTGCACTTACACATTTCATACAAAGTCCACCAGCAATGCAAAAAGCTCAGTCCACCAGAAAAACAACCCCTGGCTGCTCTCGGTACGTGTGCGGCCGGTCATGTGTTATCAAGAGCACAAACCCAGGGTCTGGAGCATCGCTTCACCGTGGGTATATCCCAGACACACCCGATCCCAGAGATCCCGGCACCACTGCCCGGGGTTCCTCCTGCACCAAAAAGAGTTCTGACACTTCTATACATTCCCTTCCTATTTACCCCCAGCAGCAGCCAGGGCATTAATACTTGTTTCTCAAGCCGTTACACTCCCCTTGATTAAAGTGCTTTAACAGCCATCACAGGTCAGACTCTAACCCAGATCTCTGGCAGATGGTGTCTGAAGGGTAATGCCTGGTACCTGCTGGGAGTCTGACAGCAGCATTCCCTAGAGACAGCTCACCTCCAGCTTTCCAAAATCCACTAAAATATCCACAGGCCCAGTTATACTGAGAAGGACCGAGAAAACGAATCCATTGTTCAATCTCACTGTTGCCCAAAATGCAAGTTCCACACGGACTTGGCGCCTAGAAACACCTACACCTGCCGCTGCCAGGCGCTCTCCAGGGGGCTGAAGCGGCGCTGCTCACCCCTGCCCGTGCTGCCCGCGCTGCCCGCAGCCCCAGCAGCGATGGCCAGGCCGCAGGCGGGGGGCGCTGGGCAGGGGTTTGGTTTCTCACCGGCACTGTTTGAGCTCGGCCTGCCCAGCGCAGCCTGGCTGAGGCTCCTCAAACCCCGGGTGTGCTGAGCGGGGGCAGTGTCAGAGGTCCCAGCACTGCCCCTCGCTGTCTGCTCGGCCCCTGGTGTGCAGAGGAGGTTCAGATTTCCCCTGCCATGGCTGGGCAGCTCCTGGCAGCAGAGGACTCCCTGACCCACGGCGTGTCTGTGGTGGGCACGGGAGAAGGGGACAGGGCTGGGGGGTGGGTGTCATTCTGGGG
Organism: Athene noctua; assembly: GCF_965140245.1. Lineage (NCBI taxonomy): Eukaryota > Metazoa > Chordata > Aves > Strigiformes > Strigidae > Athene > Athene noctua. The sequence goes on along the minus strand of NW_027437651.1, from coordinate 239,650 downwards.
TCTCTTTAATTGCCAAGCGCCCCCCAGACGGCTGTCGAACGGGGGAAGCTCCGCTAGATGCATTCACTGGCACGTGACGCTCTTTCTGGAGCTTCCTTTAAAACACACAAGTTGTTCTGTGTTTGGGCGCTGCCGTCCTCGCCCCTGCAGTCACACAAAACCCACCATGAACATTTGGGGTGCGCTGCCAGTCTGCCGCGAGCCCGGGCAGAAAGAGCCGTTCTGCCCCGCGGTGATGTCCCAGGCGACGTCAGCACGAAGCGCAGGGGCCAGGTGGGAAGGGCGGGGGAAGCTTGCGCTGATGCTGATGGCCCCCGCGGAGCTGGAGGAGGTGCCGCTGGCCGGGGTTCCAGCGGGGACCACAGGGCCCTGGCAGCAGCCCCCAGCCTTGTCTGCGCTTGGGGACCAGCAGCCCCCAGTTCTCGGCCTTTGCAGAGGAGATGACGTGGCCTCTGCGGGCGGGTGTCTGTGAGCTGTGGGCAGGGCTGGGGATCCCACCTGGAGCCAAAGGCTTGCTGCAGCCTCCTCTGCCGGCCTGGGGCACCTCGGGGCAGCCCTTCCCTCCAGGCACCTCCCTGCAGCCCAGAGGTTGTCCCCGACGCTGGCTCGGAGCTCAGGGGTAGAGCGGCACAATGTGCGTGCAGGGAGCAGGGGAGGGAAGAGGCACGAGGGCTCCACGCCAGGTCAGACAGCCCGGGTGAGGGGCTTCACCTCCGCTGTGGCTCTCCCTTTCCCAGGCAGCCCCTGCCCTTCTGCTCCCACGCATGCACACGAAGACACCCCCCTGAGATCCAGTACCTGTCCAGGCCTCAGCCCCTGCCCCACGGTTCCCCAGAGCTGCCTGGGGGGAGGCAGAGGTTCCAGGAAGGACCAAGGGGGAGAAAGCCAGCCTGCCCCCAGCTCTGCTCTGCCTGGGAAAGCTGAGCCCAGCCCAGCCCAGCCCCACCTCTGTGGGGAGAGCAGCTGGGCGAGGGGCAGGGGGAGGGGGCTGCCTGCAAACCCAGCTCAGCTCCCCTCAGGGCTTGACTCTGCTGCCTTCTGGTTGACAGAAGTGACTGAGGAGCTCCTGGTCCAGCTCTGCTATGGGCTTCGGAGGAATGACAAAGACCTGCTCTATTCAGCCTAAGAATAACTGCTGTATTTAGAAAAAGGGTACAACGGATGCTTGAGGGCATCCAGAGCAGAAGGGGTGGTTGGGGCACCCAGAGCTCTCGTGCGTGGAGCAATCGCTACTTCTTGTCACGTTTCTTGTTGGTTTCGATCAGGAGCAGCCCCTGCTTCTTGATGTCTTCCCGGGTGAGGACACGGTCATGGTCTTCACCATCAGAAGCAGGGGGGTCTGGAGGAGAGAGCAGAGAAGAGCGGGCTGGGGAGGGTCTGCGGGGCCACCTCCGCTGTGCCCGTGTCCCCAGGGAGATGTGGCCCGTTTTGGAGGGCTGGTGGCATCCCAGAGAGCCCTGTGCCAGGCCCTCGGGCACGCCGTACATCCCTGCTGAGCTACAAATAGGACAGGAAATGCAAGCGTGTACATGTGTTTGCCCATCAATAAAACCAAGCTCCCTCTGCCAGAGAAAATCCCAAAAGTTTGACTTGCAGAAAAAGACATTGGAAGGAAACTGCCTTCCCAGCACCACGCTCCCAAACCCACTTAGATTAAGTTTCTGTATCTCAAAATCTTCACCCTGTTGTGCTCCAGGTGCTGAACACAGAAACCAAGGAAACAACTCCCCACCTGGGTGAGTCTTCCCAGGAAGACTGTTTTGCCACAGACAATGTGCAAGCTCATAGCCAGCAGAAGTCAGTGCTAAGGGCAGAGCTGCGTGGGAAAGTGCCTGTTTGCCCCTTCCCCACCTGCCTTCGGCCACAGTGGGAGCTACACACACGTCTTCCAAGCACCCAAATTAACAGTTTTGGTCCGTAGCCCATTCAGTGATAGACATCAACCAGCTTTTCAGAACTATTAGATGAGAGGCCACGAGATTGTCATAAGAATATGTTATTAAAGTCAAAAGGAAATTGCCTGGTTTCTACCATAATCAATCCTCGCTGACTGTGAGATAATGTAAACCAGTCCCTCAGGGAAACAGACCGAGACAGATATCCAAGAGTCCTGCAGAACATCCCTCAAGACCCAAAGCCCCACTTCCCAAAATTACAGGCCAAAGACGAGTCAGAAATGACTCAGTGCTTCACCTTCTCAAGGGGCACAAAGCACAGTTCCATACACACAACCACACAAGCTGCTTTTCCAGCAAAGCCTCGCGCTTCACACCTGCGTCTCTTCCGCACGCTTGTTTACAGCAGATGATGTGTAACAACACCCCTCCTAAAAACCACCAGCCCACTGTTGTTCAGGTAGTGCTGACCCTCACAGGGACCCAGCCTCAGTGACCCGGGTCAGGATGAGCCCCCACGTGGGGAGCACCTGCGGGCACAGACACAGACCCAGACGCCCTGCCATGAGCCGCTGGCACTGAGGCTCCGGCCAGGCCGGTGGCAAAAGGAACGTCATTTCCTCTTGCCAAAGCTGAACTGTGCTATTACAAGAAAAACCTGCAGTGTTGTTTGGCACAGGTGTAAGTACTCTGTGAAATACAAAAACAGTTTAATGCCATGTTACAGCGTCCAGCTCCTTCTGCAGAGCTGAGATAAGGCTCCTTCCATCCTCTTACGCCACGCTCTTCTGCTGAGAAAGCTTCTAGGAGAGGCTCCATCTCTGCTTTTCCACAGCACCCAGCGAAACGCCACCCCCACCTCGTGCCAGGCCTTTGCAACCAACAGCAGAAGAGAGATGTCAGAATATCAGCTCTGACATGAGCAATGAAAGGTCGATACTTTGCCTGCTTTGGCAGCCCAGGTATCAGGAAAGAAAGCAAAATTGTGGCTCATAACAGGAAAGAAAAAGCAGCTCCCACGGTGCATAACTAGTGCTGCCCTTCACCCCCCGGGACAGCACACCGACCAAGGCGAGGGTGGATGCTCTGCAGTTGAGAGCCACTGACAAACCACACTGAGCACTGGGCAGCCACAGCAAATCGGGAGGTGTGAGTGGGGGCCACGTGTGGGCAGGCTCACTGCCAGCCGCGTGTGGAACAACCAATCCTCTTTGTCTGGCAGAACAGGGACACCTTTACTGCACCCCAAAACACCTTGTTCAAGCAACATCTTGATTTGGCAACAGATGCTGCACTCCCACGGGACATCCTGGTGCTACTCTCCCCTTGGATACAGAAATGACATCAACAGGCCGCCTCCTCCACGCTTCTCCCAGGAATTACCATCAGCAGATCATTACTCTGTGCACTGGTTTGTGGACTTCTGCTCAACTGTGTCATTCGCCTGGCAAGAACCTTCAAAAAATGCACAGGAGAAACACCCCGAGAAATGCAGCACAACACTGGTGAGGAATAGCAGGCAGATGGGCTGGACTGCTGCAGGCTCAGCCCTGATCATCAACAACAACAGATGTGGTCAGGGGAAGGCTGCAAATAAGGAGGAAGCGCAATACTCGGGGGGACATCAGACTTCCAGAATTTTCTACATCTATCAGCTCTGCTTCACTACCCATTTACTGAGTAATTCGTAACAGACTAAAGAACAGCAAGAGACGCGGGATCTACCACCCAAGGCAAAAATAAGTCTTCATTCAGAGATCACAAAGCGCTTTACAAAGGAAGCCGGTATGATACCACATGGCAAAGACAGACTGTCCAGCCAGAGGTTACCTTTGAAGTAATTTTTTTCTTTTTTTCCTCTTTTTCGCTGGGCACTCACAAGTCTTACACAGAAAAGGCCTCAAGATCTCTTGTCATGTTGTTTATGAATTGTAATTTTTTTCAATAGCCCAGGTTTAAAGAAGAAAGATTTGAACATGGGAAAGGGTGAAGTGTCCCTGTGACAAATCCAGACTCTAATGCTAGAAGTAGCCCCCAAGCAGTGAGAGGATATTTCTTAAAGCTTATTTTAAAATGTAGAATTCTGAACCAGAGTAGCAGAAGTCAAAATCTAGCCCAGACACTGAGCTCTTGCAGAGAAGAGCATGTTTTTCTTTTAGGAATCTTTCACCCATTCAAAGTTAGAGAAAGTTTTTTGAGAGCTCTAAATGTGCACATCATTTTCAGTTGATTCTAGATTTGACAGTGAGGTACCCCAGCCCTATTCAGTTTGGTTAACGTATGGCTAACAGTGCTTGCATACTCTAAAAAGTTGCTGCCTGTAACACTTTGTCTGTAAACCTTGTATCTTAGACACCTTATACCTTAACATTCGTTGCCCCATTTCAAATAAAACTCCAGCCAATTTCATGAAAAGTTTTTTCACCCTCTCTCTTCCCTCGTAGTCACTGGCTCCCAAAGGGCTCTCAGCAAGCACTGCGAGTGGGGCCATTTACAGTCCCCGTGGAGGTCAACGGCTAACGTAGGGACACTTCTTAGGGAAGAGTGCCAGAGGGGACCCGGAAACCTCTCCTGTGGCAAATGGACACAAGCGTCTTGAACATGCTCTTCTCCGGGACACATTTTGTTCATTTTGTTTCCTGTCAACTCAGACTCAGTCTTGCTCTCTCTCACACACACCCCTCCTCTGTATTTACATTGCAAATGGCACTATCAGCATCATGAAACTTTTTGTTTTAGAAAACAAGAACGTTCATCTCAAAATTGTGTCAACAAAATACGCCTACTTGATTACTTCCCAACCCGTCCAAAAACTTTTAGGGTATTATTATTACTGTTACGCATGCCTGCAGTTTATAAATACGAAGGTTAATAAAGCCATTTCATTCCCTGGGAACAAGTCTAGTCTGGTCTGTCCTCCCAGTTTATCACAGTCTCCCAGCCGGGGGAGATAATCTACATTACGAAATGGTGTCCCTATGATTAACAGCAGTCTTGCAGGCTACAAACATACCCATTAGATTTCACATTTTGTCTGATAAATACATTTCAGGGGAGTAACTCTGGAGGACAGAGAAAGTGTGCCACAACTGTCAGAAGTCCACTTAATTACTAAATCCACTAGGAACCACCATTGCCTTCTGCTGCTGCATAAAAGCAATCTGGAGAACAGGCCCAAGTTCTCAGCCTAAAACCAAGCAGCTGGAAGGGTAAATGCAGGGAAAACCCAGACTCGAACCCACCTGGCTGTGCATCATCCAGCCCTGCCTGGCCCCACAGCCTTGGATCATCCGGCACCTGAGAGAAGCAGCCTCAGACCTCCCCTGCCCGCCTTCACACCCTGCTTGTATCACACACTGGTGGGTTTCATGCCCCGCAGTTCCCTCCACTAAAGCACAGGCATTGTCTGCACCCACAGAAAGGTTTGACTCCACTTCAGGACCCTCATAAGCATCACCCGCAACTATAGCACCTGCAGCAAGTCCAATTACTCAGAAAAAAAGGGCTGGATTTTAGCAGCTGTGAAGTAGTCCTCACCACACAGTATGACATTTGGTAACAAACAGTGGAATTTACCTTTGCATCACCTATCCTTTCATCTATTTGAATGATTTCCTGTTGCCACCCAACCTGGTGCCAATTCCTGTGCTCAGATCCAGTGCTCCGAGGGCACCACCATCACCCTGAACCGTGTACCTTGACCCTCAGCAACTCTTTACAAATCCATCCCTTTTTCCAAGGGAGAGTGTGTAATAGCTCTACCAGGAAGAGGTTCTGGCATTCACCTTGAACTCCTGAATGCATCTGCCTGATCCTAATGACAGCAAGAACCCAGCACCTGTCTCACGCCCTTTGACAAGACTTTGTAAAGTGCAAGGAAGCAGAAGCATATGGGAAAAAAGCTGTAAAACAAAACTCAGCCTTGATTTCCATCAGGTCAAGCAACAGGAGATGGATGGAAAATGAAATTAAGATCACCTGCAGAGATGGGAGCAAACATTTATTAGACACACTCACCTCCACAGCCTCACTCTGCCATCCCATAAAGGCAGGACAACAAAGAATTATGACTCCCCGTGACTGCACATCTGTCTCATCTGCTGGTGATTCCCACAAGAGGCAACATGTGCCTGAAAAAGAGATCACAGCTGGACCCTAAATCATTTCAAACCGACTCTATTGCACAAGGCAGCACCTGCTATTCCATCTCCCATATGCAAGGAGTTACACTGACACCTGCCAAATCCGTGCTGAAAACTGTCAGGCACATTTCAAATGCAGGTAACTCGTGTAGGAAGAAATGTCTGTGCCATAACCATGAAATGCACAAGGTTTCCTCAAACTTGCCAGCTCGTATGTGCATAGTTCAGATACTGAAACCCAAAGCACTTGCCTGTGCTGGTAGGAGTTACTGCAAGACAACAGATCTCATCAGTATAAAACAAAAGTGTCAGACTAATTTTATGCACTTCAACATTCTCCAAGGGAAAAAAAAATGGCTAAAGGGACAACACAACTCATCTGAAAAAGAATTCTCTTGTCACGAACTCATAGCCACTAAAGTGAGGGTGTGCCTTGAAACAAGATGCACTGGGTTTAATCAACTGAATCTTCTCACCTGGGAGAAAGAGTCCGACCACGATAAATTACTTTCATGAATGCAGATCACCCTGGTCCTTCACAGCAAATCTTCAGCATTTATCTTCGTTGTAGTAAAGAACTGCACCTACGGGTCATTTTACAATTCAAGTGTTTGCATAAACCTGTTGCACGTCAGCGTGCACATTCCCCAGAAGATTCACCACCAAGACAAAGTCATTCTTTCTGACAGCTAGTGACAGGGATAGCCACCAGGTCAGGCTCCCTCAGGAAATATTTACACAGCTGTATCCTGCCACCCCTCTGGAAACGACACCCCCCTTGGAGGGAGCTGAGAGGTCACACCCCAGTCATGGCTGAGGGCCCTTTCTCCGTGCCCTGTCTGCTGGCAGGAGCATGGAACCAGAAGCTCAGACTGCAGCCAGGCAGATCAGCCCTGTGGAACAGGAATAGAGGGGCCAGGAATGAGAACGACATCAGTTCAGGTTTCAGAATCAAGCCAGAAACCTGGGACGTGGCCCCTGAACTGCGGTTCTGTACTATCAATGACCGTGCAAAGCTGACCCACAGCTGTGGGCCCTCCTGTCTCATCAGCTGGCAGCAGCTCATCTCCAGACGGGCCGGGACACTTCCACACATGCCAAGAGTGGGCTGCCAGTCCCACACCGACACCTGCACTCTCGGGATCTAACCCTCTGCAGAGGCAAGAAGGCAGCATTCAGCTGTCACAGCAGAACAACTCTTTGGCATCTTCTCCAGGGAAAAGGCAGCAGATCAAACACTGCAGCTCCCAACTCCAGACGAGCATCTGTGCTCAGACAGAAGCTGTCCTTGGATCAGAGGGGCGACTTCGGCCAGAGCCACGAGAGCCTGATCCACCCAGAGATATTGTACTGCTGCAGGACCTCGTGCGTGCAGCACACAGGCCTCTCGCTGCCCAAGCAGAGCAGGGAGAGAGGAGAGAGTCGTCCGAATGATGCCTCAGCCAAAGTCTCAGACAGCAATGGATTGTCACTGCCTGTGTACAAACCCACACCACACTGACTTCAGCTGTGCTCACCACCAGAACAACCAGCATAAAGTGTTTTATTGCTGCGCCCACTCCTTATTCATCAGCTGGACTACGATATGTGGTTTCCCTGGTTTGCAATACTCTATGATCATAGTGTTGCCATATTTTGTCAGTGCTCTGTGCATCTTGTTGAAACTGCAGGCTGTGGATCGGATCTTACTTAAGCGAGGTTTCTTATTCTGTGCTTCTTGCTCCCAGGGAGGCTGCACAGGAGGGGTGGGGGGGGCTGGAGGAACAGATGGGGCCTGCTGTGATTCCTTGTAAATATGAACTGAACTTGTCCTAATGTACTCAGATGAAGCCAGACTGACTGCCTGATGTCTGACAAAAATAGCACAAGTCAAGGCACTTGTAGCTGGCTTTTTCAGGCAGTCTTCATAGGGAGCTTTTGATATTGATTGATTTCTGGAAGGCAAGACAGCACTGGGGAAAGGAAACTGCAGCCTGGCTAAATGATTTCTTCACTGTAGGCAGTGTCCAGGGCACCTGCTAACCGGGTCCTTACTGCCGTTTATGAACACAGAAAATGAGTTATCTGTAAGGAAAGTTTCAGTAGAAGTAAGGCTGAATTTGCACCTCTGATTCTGATGCAAACAAGAGATTACTGGGCAGTGCCTACATCTCAAATGCACGCCTGTGTTTTAATGCAGGCTGTCAAGGTCTTTTCAGGGGTACTTCTGAACCGCAGGTTGTGTGCCTGACTGGTGCTGAGTCCTGGGATGAGCCAGCTCCTGCTGATAGTTTTAGCTCAGAGGATGTGATAGGCTGGAAACCATTTTGTTGTGGAGCCCAGATGTCAGAGATGTGGATATGTTGCTGATGGCCCCCTGGCCCGGAGATGTGGGAAATTTTGCTAACAGTCTGGTAAGGATTTTGTTTTTAGCTGTAACAGGTTTCCAGATGGCTGTAACAGATGATTGCCTTTCTGCTTGCTGTGGCTATCTGCAGAAGGGCCCTCCTGTTTGTTTGGATTTAACCAGTGTAAGGGCTTTGCGGGAGGACTGGCTGAAACAGCCTTCTCTCTATGGAGATCACTAGCATTTGTGTAGAAAAGCAGAGGTTTGGTCAGTAAAGCTCACAGTGTAGTATTGTGCTCAGACCATGATCTGCCTCCTGGAGATGCTGTTCAGCTGGATTCATATTCCAACTAAATCTTTCCAAGTCCTACAGAACAGAGTCCCATGGGCTCATGATGTTGTAGTCAGAGTGCTCAAGTGGCAATGTGTGATTTGCCATTGCTTTGCCAAGGCAAAGCCCATTTCAAGATAACAGCCCCACAAAAAGCCCAGGACTGTGTTGTGGTAAGGTATTGGCTGTCTTTTTCTACCTGCCAATCCACAGACACGTGGCGCTCAGATCACAGCTAACCCTTGCAGGAGGTTAAAACCTTTGCGGGAACAAAAGCACAAACGCCAATATGGTGGTTGCTATTTGCTCGATTTATTAATTGCTTTATATACACCGTTCTGCACATCGCGAGGTCTTGAGTTCTCTGTTCTTTCTGTGCATCGTGAGATCTTTCATGCGCCTCTATTCTTCCTGTACATCGAGAGATCTTCCGAGCGCCTCTCCCTACACTTCCCCCTCGCCATGCTTTACCAGCCATGTGTCAGAGATTGTATAAGGCCGATGCCTCCCAGATCTCCCCTTTCTTTGTTTTGCAGCGGCACCTGCAAGACTTGTTTGAGAGCTGTATCAATTAAAGGTTAGACAGACTTCAAAACCACAACATACTTAGAATAGTTCCACAGAAGGCTGAAACAATACAGCAGTTATAATTACTAGCTAAAAGGTAAGCTGATTTCACTACTTATAATTAAGATATATGACTAAATACTACAAAAATAAACAGTAAGGAAAATATGGAGTAGCACACTTAATTAATAGGAGTACTAACATTCAGATCAGCAATTGCTAGGGAACCCTGGATGCAGCGAGAATTTAGAGTGCACTTCCTCACAAACCAGAAACCCTCCACGATGTGTCCGTCCGTAGGTGAGGCATCCAAAGTCGCTGCAAGCAGGTCCAGCCTCTAAGTCAACAGGCCAAAACAACTGGTACTTTTCTTTGAGCGAAAACATCTGATTTCATCCTCCTGTTGGGTTCCAGCCTGAGCCTGGCCAGCACTCCAGGGGGAAAACCAAGGGAGTTTCTAATAAGGTTAAACATTTGAGTTCTTAATACTTAATATTGCTAAACAAAGAAAGTTGAATACACACATTCTTACAGCATTTCATCCTTATTAATAACTACATTCCATCTAAACTACATCTTTCACTAGTGACTAGTAAGCCTAAATATTAGGCATATAAGGCAACTGTAGTGTAGTTTGTTCTGTTGCAGTAGCAAACATTACCCAGACATTTTGCTTAAATGATCAGTCAAAGAGATTGCAAACTGTTGGTACAGAGGCATCCACAGCACCCACAGCTGGATCCCGAGTGCTGGCTGCCTCTCACCCTCAGGTATGGTCACACACACCTTGCCAGTAATCACCAGGGACTGTGACCTGTGAACATACAAGCATAACCTCTTCCCCAGGTTATTAAAAGAAAATGGTTCTATTTGTACCACATCCCTCCACCATCCACTAATTTGACCTTGCCAAATGGTTGTGGGGTTGCCGCCAGAATTAATATTTTGGGCAGTGGTGTTGACCTGTGAAAAGGTCATCTTTGCCCAACTATCGTTTGATACCAGTTCAATAAACTCTTATGGATTAAAGTATGGAACACTTAATAGACATGTTTGGAATGGATCAGATGGTGTTGCCATAGATAGACAAAGGGTTCTTTTCCCGTCTCATTTGCTATAGTTACTTGTATGTTGGGTCTGGGCGAGATGGTTCATTTAGCGAAAGATCCAAGTAGCCAAAGGCCACAGAAAATCTACAAAAACTTTTAAGAAGTGGTTGTTTCAGGTTTTATACATCGTGCAGATATCCATTTAATTAAACCATCCTTTTCCACTGCTGCGTACCTACGCCCAAACACTCTCAGTGACCAGCCCAATTCCCATGCCATCGCTCCCGGTTCCTTGACCTGAACTAAAGAATAGGGTTTTTTCGCCTGGGTTGGCATAAAGTGTTTCCACAGGGGACGTGTGGACTCATCGCCTCTAACAAAATGATTTAAAGCATAAAGGGCACGGGACAATAAAGTCTGTTGTCGGTCTATGTGTATTGTCCCCTTATGACCTTCCCCCCCCCCCAAGCTGTTGTAGTTTTGCTTTTAGGGTGCGATGCGCACGTTCCACTATTGCTTGTCCTTGACTGTTTTAAGGCAGGCCGTGTACCAGTTTGATGTCCCATAATGCACATCATTCTTTAGTACGTTTAGCGATGAAACAAGGGCTGTTATCTGTCTTGATTTCTTGTGGCTTCCCTAATAAGGCGATGACACCCTCCCAATGAACAATAATGTGTCTGGATGTTTGTTTGTGAGCCATTGTGGCTAATAAGGTGTCAGTGGTTACTATGAGGTATTTATTTGGTTTTAGTAGGTCACATTCTGTTATGTCAGTTTGCCATATCTGACTGGGGGAGATACCCCTTAGATTGACACCTGCTTCCCACAGTGGGCCCTTTTGACAGTAGGGACAAAGTGCCATTATGTTTTTTGTTTGTGACAGAGAAATATGACATGTTTTCGCTAAGGCTTTTGCTCCGAGGTGTAGAAAGGCCTGTAAACGTTTTGCAGTACCTAGTGACCATACACCCCGAGCCACCTGGTCAGCCTTCTATAATCAGAACAGGTAGGGATTGGTGACTGTTCACATGTGTAAGAAAGGCCTGCCCTACACGTTGTTGTAGAGCATCATAAAGTAAAGTTGACGCTTCTCTCTGTACAAATCCTACTGTTGTCATTTTGTATACAAGTTTATAAACATACAGAGAGTCTGTAACAATATTAATTGGATTCTCTGTTTCCTGATGAAGTGCCATCTGGACCGCTTTGGCTTCCAGCCATTGTACCGATTTTTCAGTCTGAGTCCACAATTTCTTTTGCCAGCATCCTTCAGCTTTCCATACGACTGCAGCTGTTTGGGATTGTGATGAGGCATCTGTAAAGTTTGTTGTGCCAGTAAGAGGGTGCATGACTAGAAGTAGTGTAAGTTGTAGCTGAAGTGTTTTCAAGTGTGAAACCCATTGTAGACCCTTTCCGGTTACTATGGAGCCCAGAAAGTCAAAGATGGTACATTGTAAGTCTTCCAAACCCGTAACCATGTCGTCCCACGCTTGCTGCTTCCAGGGGATGAGTATTATGTCAGGTTCCTTCCCAAAGTGTTGAAGGGTCATATTACATAGGCACCCTATAAGGTCTGCTACAACAGCGACTATGGTAACAAAGGCGGCCTTGTTGGTATTTTGGTAAGCCCAGGCTAAAGGTGCAGGCTTGCTGTCTGTGCCTTGAAATAGGATGCCTATTGTGCCATGGTCAGAAATAAAGCAGCCTGCTGTGATTGACTGCTTTGGATCCCATCGCTGAAAAGGTCTCTGTTGTTGTAAAATAGTTTGTATAAGTGTTAAATTGTCCTGACACTCCTTTGTGGGTTTCTTTGGTTCCCACAAGTGTTCTCCTTTCAGCAATTCATGAAAGGGTTGCATAAGTCCCAAAGGAATACAGTTAAAGCTGCAGAGCCACTGTAAGGCTCCTACTAATTTCTGAACATCATGTAGAGTGGCAATGTGTGGAGCAAGAGCTATTGGTTGTGGACTTATAGCGTTCCCAGCTAAAGTCATGCCCAGATATTGTAATCACGTACCTCGCTGGATCTTTGCCTCGGCAATGCTCAAATTATGTTGTTGCAACAAGGCTCTGGCACTCTAGAACAGGTGTTCCACTTGCTGTTCTGTAGGTGCTGCTAATAATATGTCATCCTTATAGTGTACCACGTGATGGTCAGTCTTACCTTCTCTCAAGAGCACGATGGCTTTGGCCACATACAGCTGACAAATGACAGGTGAGTTTTTCATACCTTGAGGTAATACAGTCCATTGCCAACGCTGAGCTGGTGGAGCGAGGTTCACAGAAGGCATGGTAAAGGCAAATCTTTGTCGGCAGGATGTAAAGGGATGCTGAAAAACAATCTTTGATATCAATAATCACAATGGACCAATTCTTTGGTATGGCGGAACCCCCGGGCAATCCAGGTTGCAGGACAACCACTGCCTGCATCTGTTGATTTACAGCCCTGAGGTCATGGAGTAAGCGCCACTTAGACTTATCATCTTTTGGATAACTATCACAGGAGTATTCCAAGGGCTTGTAGAGGGTTCCAGATGACCTGCCTGTACTTCTCTTTCCACTAATTGTTGAAGTGCACTTAGTTTTACTGAGTTCAGTGACCACTGCTCGACCCACAGCAGTGAAGAAGTTAACCATGTAAGTTTTAAGGGTGGTATGTGCTCGGCAGTGGCCTCTAATCTAAATCTGTAATGCCAGTTTTCATTTGTTGCATGCAGTCGCAGCCCAACAAAACTCCCTGGAGATTTGCTAATACTATAGGCTTGAGTATTGCAATCAAGACCCCCTTTTCCTGCTCTTGGATTTTAAATGTTGTGTTGGTAATTGCTTTGTACACTGTTTTTTCTCCTCTGACACCTGCCACGAATCCCCCAAATGTAGTTTGCCACTGCCCTGGCCACAATTTTTCACCCACTACTGTTATATCAGCTCCTGAATCAATCATGGCCTGCAGCACTATTTCTTCTGTTCTTCCTGGGCGAGGCTGGCTCATCCAAACGGTGACCATGGACTTGTCACTACAATCTAAAACGAGAGCCACGGTTCTTGGCTCGGAGGGACCTCCTGTGGACAATTGCGGGCATATCTGATTGTGACTTGGGGAGTATAGGAAAAGTTGTCTCTGATTTGTGGGTGTTGCCTGTGGGGTATTGGAGGAGCCCGGCCCCCATTCCTGGGATCAACCTAACTGGGTAAGCATGTATGGTTGTAGGTTCAAGCTTCACGCCTGACATTACACACTCTTTAGCTATGAGCTGCCAATCAGTAGGATGTTTTTGTAAACAAGAAGTAGCCCTGTCCACAATCAGGCATGTGTTCTGTTGGGTGGAGGCTGCCAGTGTTTGCACCGCTGCTGTCAGTTCCACTAGCAATTCCATCATTTCCTCCTCCGGTTTCTTCTCCTCCCTTTGTGGCATTGCTCCTCCCTTTTCCATTTGATTGGATTTCGGACCGCTGCTGTCTGATTCATCATCTGACTCCGCCTGAGTTTTTTGATCTCGCCAATGAGCAAACTGGTTGCTCGATTCTTTTGTACAGCAAGGGTCAAAAATTCCTGCCAAGACACAGGGTGCCATCTCCTCCGAAGGAAGGGGTGCACCTGGAAGCCAGTTGAACAGGGGATCCGGCTGGGGCTGCCCCTTTTCACTCTCCTGCTGTTTTTGAACTGCCTGCATTTCTTCTTTCCATTGTTGCATTTGATTTCTCCATTCCGCCTCAAAGTCAGCCGGTTGTGTTGCGGCTTCTGCTTTTTGTAATGTTCCCCGAGGGTATACGGGGAGTGTGTGTGTGTGTGAGGGTGGACCAGAAGGGCTAGTGCTATTTCTGCTCCCTGCTTTGTTCTTGTCAGGGGGTTTGCATTCTATGGGCCACACCGCCCCTAGCTTGATAGCTTCCTCCTTAGAGGAAATATCTGCAAGGTCCTCTGTCTGAGTAATTTTCTCTCAGAAACATTGCAGTCCCCTATGTGCATCCTTAGATGCATGTTGTTCGGCTTGGGTGGCTTTCATCAATGCATTTGCCTTATCCCAAGTCACCAAGTGCTCTGGATTTCCCAATTTTGCCTGCTCTGTTAAATCAGCTTTGATTAGAGGCCACAGCTCTGGCTTCATACAATCCATCGGCTCGGCTAAAATGCCGAGCTTTAATAATCTTTGTAGCATAGCTCTTAAAGCGCTCGACTTCATAGAAGTCTTATGCTGTCTTCCCCATATTTTAAATACCTTGATTGTGGCCTCCATGGCGCGCTGTGGAGTCTCCCGTCCTGCGTGGAGCTCCTTCACCTCCTGCCATCTACCACCGACCAGCACCATCGGTACACCAAAGTCACCATTTGTTGTGGTAAGGCATTAGCTGTCTTTTTCTACCTGCCAATCCACAGACATGTGGCGCTCAGATCACAGCTAACCCCTGCAGGAGGTTAAAACCTTCACAGGAACAAAAGCACAAACACCAATATGGTGGTGGCTATTTGCTCAATTAACTGTGCAATTGCTTTATATACGCCTTTCTGCACATCACGAGATCTTTAGTTCCCCGTTCTTTCTGTACATCGTGAGATCTTTCATGCACCTCTATTCTTCCCGTACATTGCGAGATCTTCCAAGCGCCTCTCCCTACAGTCCATGTTTCTGCATCTCAGAATTAGGGAGTATCTCTCCCAAACACAAAGAGTTTTCCAGTAACAGCTATTCCAAGTTATGCACCTTTGAAGCCCACATTAAAGCACTGCCATACCCTACACTCTGTACATCAGGATACGGGTATTCAGACCAAGATAGATCCAAAATAATGTTTTCGGTTCAGCAGCTCCTGGATGTACAGATACTAATGTGTGGGAATACAGATACCAGGGGGTGGGAAGATGTGCCAGCAGCGGAACTCACTGCCACTGCTCTCTTCCCCTGCTGCTCTCAGCACAGGACTGGGCCTGGCTTTTCATATTTAGACACTCTTCTCCCAAATATAAGCAAGGGCAGGAAGACAGAACAAACAGCCTCCAAGGGCTCACGCTGCCCACCAGCACTGTGGGGTTTTTTTCTGCTATACAAAGTTTAATAAAAAAGTGTGTTCTAAAAACACTAGTTCAGGATTTGCACCTGAAGCAGCAATATATTTGTAGCACTTTATTTACTTGCAACAGGCTATGCAGAGCTCTGCATGGGTATCTCAATCTATAAAAGTTGTTTTATTATTCTACTGGTGAGTGAAAAAGCAGCTACCTCACAGTATAACATCTTCTCAATGCTGCAACCCCAAACCTGGGTTTCTCATCTCAGTTCTGCAGCTGATCTGTCAGGTGAGAGCAGAGCCCAGCCACAGAAGATTTCTCTCCTGGTGACACAGAGTTTCAGGAACTTGATCAAGGGTGGTATTAAAGCATTAAGTAAAATCTTAAATCACTGCCTGTTGCAGCTCTTGCACAGACACTCACACACCTGAAATTTGTTAGTATGGGCAACCAGATTGATAAAAACAGTGTAAGAGCACGCAACAGCAGGTAAAACCACATAAAAATGCAAGTTATAACGGGTCCTGCACTTCTCAGTGAATACACAGAATTAACAGCAGATTAATCTCCATCCTCGATGGAGAAATTCAAGGGGGTTTTCCTCTTTTTTTTAAACATTCTCTTCACTTTCTTTTTATAAATACATGAAAAGCAAGAAAAGTAACCACTGTGGATCTATACACTGCAGTGAGAAATTCCCATGCTCAGTTCTGCCTCTCTGCCTTTCAGATCGATTTGGATACCATTATTTCATGTCCATAGGTCAAATTATCTAAAGATAAACAAATGAAATCGAGTATTGCAAAGGGAAAAAGCCAATCTCACCACATGCACTGGCCACTGAAGTACTGCTTGCAACAGCACCACTACTGATCTCAATTCACATGCAAAAAAAGTTTGATCCAGTAATCTGGAGAAAATCACTCTGCCACTATGATCAGACAGAATCAATTAAACCTAAACCCAGCATTTTTCACACAGGCTACTGAACAGTCCAAAAGTGGGAGTGGGGGGGTGTTTGTTTTTTTAGTTATATTAATAAAACCATAGGATTTTGGTCCCCTGCCATGCACAGCTGCTTCCCTACTCGTGTGTGATATGGAGCTGAAATAACACTCCAAGGTTTCCAGAAAAGCAAAACTCATTCGAAAAAAAGAAAAATGTCATATGATAACACTTTAAACAACTTCGATTGAATGTCCCCAGTGGCTGCACTGAGCATTCTGGTCCCTGATGTCCCAGCAAGCCTCGCTGTCAAACCCCACCTGAGGGAAAAAAAGAAAGAGGTTTCAGATGCCTCCCTCACACAGCTTCTCTGGAGACACTGTCCAGCAAAGGCCTTGGTTTTCTCACCAAAACAAAACATTCAGGCTCATGCTGAGATTTTTTACATGCAAATTGTTGTATACTCTAAGGTGACTGTCATGTGCTTCAACAGAGCACCTGCAGGATTAATGGTGAATTTTAATACTGTATTTATACAGAGAACAAGAAACACAAAACCTGATCGCAGATAATTCTAAAACAAAAAAACTAGTGCACTCACAAACTGTACCTCTGACACCAGCATGAACGCCTTCAGTTGCCGGAGAAATGAGATTATTAGTTAATGTTCCCGGTACCTTGCTAAATTTCTCTCACAGCTCTGCTTTATCAAACTTATTCTGCATCCACAGGATTGTCTGTTCCAGATAGGCAGCGCAGTGTTCACTGTGACAGCCCAGCCAGGCCTGCAGGGTAACTGGAGTCAGACTTTTCATTTTCAACCTAAGATTGGAAGTGCTTGGCCAGTCAATACACCACAAACCTCTAGTAAAATCAACACACTAAAGCCCGTCAGGTTAATGAAGGTTTGCAGTGCAGTAAAAACTAGAACAGGACTGGCTGGGTAGAGAGCTGTTTGTATTTTAAACGCAACAGCAAAGATATACAAAGACATTTATCTTCCCACATTAAGGAAGTTAAGATTTTTCTTAAATCACATAAGCATCTCCTTCACCCATGAGAATATTAATAAAATATTGAAATAAATGTTTTACCAAAATAAAAAAGAGATTTCTGTTTGTTGCTTGTAATGCTAATGGAATAAAAATACTTTCCTCTTGACAAATACCACTGGGCTGAAATGTCAATAGCCTCATAAAACAAACAGATACCTATAAATTAGCTATGACATTTTTAATGAATGGAAAATGAATTCTGAACAATGTAATAGTAACTTTACTTGTTGAATTAACATTTAAAAATATATTTCCAGATATATTTCAAAACCACCCAAAATCTGTAGGACTGGATCAATAATAAACTGAAGAATATAATATGAATTAGCTGCCTCAGAATTACAAGCATAAATCTTTGTTTCTCTTTCCTTTGTCCTGCATGTACACTCAGCTGGTTCTGTTCACTACAGCAGCAAATACAGCAAAGCTTGTACAGGCTTCAGCTCCTGCAGACATTGAGTCACTAAACTGAAAAGGACAGATTAAGAGAGAGTAAAAACCATCCAGTAGAATATCTTGTTATCACCTTATGATCCTAGGGAGATAATCCCTCGTTACATCAGCATCTTCACAGCCAGCAAGATGACTGTGGGGTTTTTTTCAAGATAAGGAAAAAAAGGCAGCATTTAAACCACTTAGCTCTACTCATGCAGCAAGCCTATGGAGAGGTTAAGGGAGAGCTTCCAGCTAACAGCTCCTCATCTGGTCACCAACTGCAGCTCCAGGCACAGCAAATCAAAGTCCTCCAAGAAATGTGAACTCAAAACATCCGTCCAGGTTTGATTACTATGCCTTCACCATAGTAACTCGGAAATAACATTCATGCTCTGTGACACCACATGTACAGAGAGAGTAACTAACGTCATTATGAACGATTTTCTTTCTATTACGGTAGACAAACCTGTACTACCGAGAGATCTAGACGAAATTAGCACAAGTATTTCAAAATCCGTGCAGCATTCCAAGCATGCCACAAGCTCTATACAGATACAAAGGCAATGCTGAGACTATAAGGACTCTGCAAGCTAAACAGATAAATGCAGCTCTCCATCAGTCCTGGACACAGAAATCAGAAATGGAAAATAAATGTCAGCATGACTGACAGCGTTCCATTAATGACCACGATGGAGAGTTTCAAGTGAGAAAAATGCAAATTTTAAGATTTTTTTTAAAAAAAAAGAACTTAAGAGCACAGTGATTTCAGAATTTTCCAAAAAGGAATGGAATAATGTAATAACAAGGCTATAATTTTCTTGTTAGCTTCCTATTTATAATGTATGTGTTAAGGAGCTAAAAGTCTGCTTTATGTGCTCGATGAACTGTAACTGTATGCAATGGTATCAGTATTACTGGAGCAGCCAACTATGCAGTGTGCTCTTTTTTTTTTCCTTTAACACCTTTATTTGTAATTACAATGCACCTTCTTCCCTTCTTACACAATGCCTATATGTTTGCAAGGAAGGAGAGAAGGAAGGAGCCTCTCATTCCTAAAGGTCCTGTTTATGAGTTGTTGACTTGACAGGACATAAAATCATTTGTCTCCCTTGAGAATGCAATGGGTGAAATGTCATGTACCAAGCCTAAAGACATTTCACCCTGGAAGCAGTGAACAGGACATACATGATAGAGTGCTGTATCACACACATGTATTTAGAAATAAATCTCAAAGGCAGCACAAACCAAATTACCCAATTCATCAAATCAACAAAGGGGAGCAGGTAATAGAAGAGTAATACCTGCTCGCTAAATATGAAGCCGTTATCTCTTTATCTGTTATTGCCATACTCTCTTTTTACCTCCACCTGTACTTCCAGCTTACTGGCTAAGTTGAGATAAAATTAATCCTCTCAAAAAAATATTTTAATACCTGCTTCAGTTGCAGGAATCACATTCCTATTGCACCCTTTTCCAACCCTCTGCGAGGGGCCAATGGCACAACAAGCATTTTTCACATCAGACTTTTTTTCCAGCAGTAGGAGCATTTACCGTAACAAGCTCTTGTCAGTCTTTTTGCAAAAATGAGAGAAGAGAATTCTTGTACTACTGCAGGCATTTTTGAGAGCAATGCTAATTTTTGCTTTTTCCTGACTCCTTTCCCCTAGAGTATGCTGAGATAAAAGTGGCTTGAAATACTGGTTTGAATGCATTTTTTTTTCACTTTTTCAGGCAAAATGAATCTCCTTGCTTAGTGACTGACATTTCTAAGTTGATGACAGTGAAGGTCTATTTACAGACCACAAAAATCGAGTGTGCTCTTTCACTCATTTCTCAGGGCTTCAATTCCAGGATCATACAATAAGAGGGCACCATTATCACTTCAGTTCATGTAAGAACTTGGAAAAAAAGATAAACTCATTACAACGAAGCCTTTGACTAAATTTGGACTATATTTTTCTGGTCTTAAAATAAAAAGCCATACTGAGAAAGAGGGTTAAGTGGAGCATAAAATGAGCACTCTAAACTGCAGGTGTTTTCCAGTATTTGACAATGCAACTTATATTTGAATATCCTGAAGAGTAATGGTATGGTCCTTGCCTATATCTAGTCCTTTACACCCTGTCTTTCCTCATGCAAAACTTCAGTTAATTTTATTAGAAGTTCCTCAATACATTATTTCTGTTCTAATAAAAAAATACAGTCTTAAGACAAAAACTTATATGCTCTGTATACTATGATGCCCTAAGGAAAAGAAAAAAAGGAGGGTGTATTTTTTCCAAGGTTACAGAACCTTATTTCAGATAACATGAACAACTGAAGCTCCTCGACATGCAGTCTGAAGTATTATTAAAAATGCTAATCTATGAATTTCAGAGTAACAGTTGTAGAAGTCAGTCATAGTTTCTTCTTGCAAGTCTGCAATGAAATATTGCTGTGTCTGATAAATAACAGACTGCAGCTGCTTGTGCTGGGCTGAGAGGGGTGAGGCTGGGATGAGCAGGATGTCAGTGTGCAACAACATCACATGTTTTAGATTGCTGAATTCAAATGCACTTTTGGGTCCTGGCCTCCTGACTTCAAGGATCACAGACTAAAGGGAGGAACATTGTCCAGAAAAAACTGCTGGAAGCTGGTGTTTTGTTCCACAGTTTACAGTATTTGTGCTGGTAGTTAACCAGTACACTGCTTCTACTATGTCTGCTAATGATGAATAACACCCTAGTGCTGGTGTTCACAGCTGCTCTTTCATACAGTTGTCTTCCATCTCCTCACCCAAATCCATCCTTCTACCACAAGACCTCTAAGGACAGCAAATCAAGTGAAAACCTGAAATGAATTATTTTCACCAGCTTGCTGCAACTGTTTGTGATGCCCTCTGATATACTTTTAGCCAGGAGTTTTGTTAACTTATTGAAAACGTTTAGCAACAAACCTAAGACAACTGTTGGATGCAAAATCTCCTAGCAAATAAAAAAAAAAACATTTCCAGAGAAAACACAGATCCCAAGCAGGGCAGCATAAAAATAATACTGGCTCACCTCTATTATCCCTGGCAGCACCAGTCAGTATGTAGAGGAA
Source organism: Athene noctua (assembly GCF_965140245.1). Lineage (NCBI taxonomy): Eukaryota > Metazoa > Chordata > Aves > Strigiformes > Strigidae > Athene > Athene noctua. The sequence goes on along the minus strand of NW_027437651.1, from coordinate 218,813 downwards.
AAAGACCTCTGTAAAATGGGGCAGAGCATTAACAGCTACATGAAACCAATTCCCATTTAATAAAAGAGGAACTATTGTGTACAGAATCTCAAGGTGAACCTCAAGCTGTATCAACTGGGTCAGATCAGATGAAGTTAAAAACCTGTCTCATTTATCTAACAGGTACCAACACACCCTGCAGATACTTGAGAAACCAGCTGATCCAACAGGACAGAGTCAAGGGAACAAATGTTATCCGCTGAAAGAGGAAACCACGTGGTACATTCAAAAATTGGGCCGGATCCACATCACACATGATTTGCCATCCCAGAGAACAAATCAACAAAACTGGGTCGAATGCTTTAATAGTGAGCCAGACTCTCAAAGACAAACCACACCACATGCATTGGCACTTGCCTTCTGCTTGGACACAGCATCACCTCTTACCTTAGGAAACACAAATACAGCAAAGAACAAAATAGTCTGGTTTTGGTCTAGAAATACTGTTAGTAAAAATAGTTTCCAACAGTCTGTCTAAGAAAAAAAATGTTAAAATAGAAGGGATCTCAGGCAGTAACAGTTTGGGGTGTTTTTCTTCTATTCATAGATGTATGTTCTTCTAATTTCTACTCAGGAATATCGTTACATACACAGTCCTATTCAAGCTCATCTTTACTGTGAAGCCACCCATAAGAGTCAAAACTATTATGATGTCAGTCTTCCCTGCATTACCTATTGTTTGAACTCTGAAGTATAACCATTCCCTACATGTGCCTATTAGCACGTGGCTTTTGCAACACCAGCGTGCAAACCCGGCAGGTAGCAACAGCACATCAAATGGAACTCAGGCCTGAAATGAAATTCTAATTCACATTGGGATCCGCTAATCCCTTCTGCTCACCCTGAAGGTGAAAACAACTTGCAATACATCTGTAACAAAAACATTGCCTGAAGGTGCATCTTTCGACCTCTGAAAGATGTAGAATGAATAAACCCAGAAATTTCCTTTGTTATTTGCCAAACAACTCTAAGCTTGAACAAAGCCCTTGACAGAACCTGCAATGTTGGTTCTGGTTTTGGTAAAGAAATACTGTTTGCCATCAACACATAGAGACAGAATAACAAGTCCTGAGTTTGTTCACCATCTCTTAAAACATGCAATAATGATTAAAGCAGCTGATCATGACAAAGTTTTTACTCCCCCATAGGAACATTGGCTTTTCTTTCCTCACACCACCACCACCCAGGCTGAGGAACAATTTAGTGTTTGGCAGCTTCGTGTATCAGGTCCAGAGAGCAGAGATTCGTTAAACAAACTGAAGTGTGCATCACAGGGACAACAGAAGATCCTAAAATATTTATCAGACACCCTGCTGCATGGAAATATTTTTTTAAATAGATATTGAACAACAGTATCTTTGAACTTCTCCAGTTAATAGACCTTACAGTCCCCCTACAGTGCATCAATAAATGCGCCTCAGAAAATCAGTGTATCACTTCAGAGCATTTAATAATGTCCCAAATGCCTTTGTTATGCAGACTGTATGTAAGGTGAATGCTCTCCAGGAGAAAAACTATGCATTAATGGTGCCTTCCTTTCTTCTGTTAGTAAGCACAGCATCCCTGCTTCAGTTCTGTTCTCTTCCACCTCTAGGTCCTTCCTGCAGACAGCTGACTCCATTGAGTTCAGAATAGTTTGGCATCCAGTTCCACAGCTCAAGTTATTAAAACAAATCCTGCTGCCATTCATGAACCATGGCTGAATGGCTGACTACTCCTTTCCCTTAAGCTCAAGATTTTTATTCATGTATCTGTACCTCTTTGAAATAAAAACATCACAAAGACACCAACATGCTGAGAATTCCATGTCTTGTCTTACCAGTGCCTAATTCAGGCAATGAAGAACCTGACGTCCACCAACACCCACCCTAAGTCTGTCTGCTGTGAGGATTTCGTTTGCACAAATAAGCTTTGTAGGTTCCTACTCACTTCTCAATGGGTTGTTTCACTCCTGATTTTGCATCTGGACACAGAAAAGTACGCAGGACATTTTATTTTTTCATTATTTTCTTGCTTTAGAAATACCAAAATAAAGTATATGCATGTTTATGAGTATATACATTCACAAGACCTCAGGAACACTCCATTTCACGTAAATATATCAGCTCTGATCATATCCTGTTACTAAACCGTACTGTCCTGAGGCATTAACTTTACTTCTGCTTCCCTTCTGCTCTTAGAAACTTGACAGGCAGTAGGAATAGCCTGGCAGCTTGTCTCTGAAATCGAGGCACTTCTCACTTATCAATGATGATTCTTGTTTAAGACAAACATTTTCCCACTGTGATCAAATCATAGAATATAATCTTCCTTTTTTTAACCTCTTCTTCCAATAGAAAGGATTCAAATTTAGAAGGGATTCAGTGTAAAAACAAGTGACTTTGTAGCTGAGAACTAATTTCCATTCAGTAGACACTGTGTTACACACAACACGTATCCTTAACATGTGCCTGGGAGCTAGCAGCAGCTGAAGCCCAGCCATGACTCTCTCTTCATTTCTTTAATTGATGTTTTGTTCTGCACAACCTTTACTGATTGCAGGCACCTTCCTCTGGCACAGGAATGGGCAATACAAAGAACAACATGCCAAGGTATGGGGAAAGCAAAAATCTCCCAAAAGTTACCTTCTGTCTGACATAGGGGGGAAAAAAAATCCTGAAAATGTATCTCTGGTGATCAGTTTATCAGTGTAGGTGTGAACAAGGCATATTAAATAGCACCTCAGAAATCTTTACACCACTGTGAGGCCCAACCTGACATCCCATCCCCAGCAGCAGCCAGTCTCTGAGCCCCAGCACAAGGCTGTAGCTTGACATGCACTTTAAGGTATCAGCCACTTCAAAAAAGACATTTTCTCTGCTTGCCACCCTCAACCAACAACTCCCCCGCGCCCGCATCACACTGCAGCGTGGTGTCATGACTACAGGGACCCAAGCCAGGGTTAACTGACCCACCTGTGCCTTGGTTATTTTTGACCACAGAATTTGCTGACCAGCAGAACCCCTGAAGCACAGGGTTAAACAGTGAAAGTACAGTATGAATAAACGGGTGACACCACGTCTTTTAATAATTCCCTCAGAAATACCAACACAGACACACAGAATTCACTTCAGAAGCTTACCTTTCTATCTGCAGGTATATGCTCTCCTGAATACAATTCTGTCCATAGAAGAGTCTGTGGCTTCTACTGACTGCTTTCCCTCCCCCCCCCCCCCCCCCCCCCCCCCTTCATCTAAATCTACTTAATACAGCCGTAGTCTTGTTCTGAAACTGTTCATAAATTCCTTTTAATGTGAAAAATGCCAAATCATTTAAGAAAACATTTTATCACACAAGCCTTAAACACAAAGTAAAAAATATTTCCCATATTATATACTTGCAAAATAAGGAACACAACAGCGACGTCTGAACAACAGCTGTGAAAATAGTTGCCCCTGGTAAATACCAGGTGAAAGGAGAAAAGGACACAGAAAAAGAAGTATTGTCGTCTACTGCAAGAAGAGCACATAATTGTCACATCAGAAGGGAGCAAATGGATTTTGTATAAAGACTTGAATTAACAAATTCGGGAAGATGTCAGTGCTAAGGATACTTTGTCATTTACATTTGATCAGAGCTCACATGAATAGAAGTTATAGGCATCAATCTCTATGAATCAAGATGCAGAAATATTCCTTTCCTTTTTTTTTTTTTTTCCTTTCCCCTTTTACAGGCTCAGAGAAGGTAAAGTGTTTCAAAAGAACAGGTATAGCTTTGATAACAAGATCAAATTGTTTTCCATGGCATTTCTGTTCTTAAAGAGTAAAGACAAAAATGACAACTTCTTGTTTTCATCCGAAGGAAAAACTGTTAAACTGACTAATGAAAATGCAAACAGACTCAACACTACTGTCCACACTGCGGCATTTACAGTAGAAAAACTGCATTAGGTCCCTCTTTCAGCTGAAATGCCTGACAGGTTGTTGCCAGCAATGCAGATTTTACACGCTGCCTTATTGTCCTCTGCACACTGTCCCTTAGAGCCAATATCCATAGAAAATAAGACTAAGCCCTGGATCTCAATATCTGAGGTAACAGAAAGGTTACAATTTTTCCCTGGCAATCAGTTCTGTCAGCTCTTGACCTGTTTAGCTCCCAGCTTCTCCCTTAACTCCTGCCTGATTTACAAAGAAAAATCTCTCTCCCATCTTTCCAGCTCCTTCCACTGACCTACTTTCCACCCTCTTCACTTTCAGAGCTCCACTAGCCCCAAATTTCCTTTAAACTTCTTTCCTTCCCAACGCTTTATGGCTTCCTTTTTCACATGACCTGCAGTGAACTCCACGCCAACCCATACTCAGTCCGTCTTCTTACCTTCAACCCTTCCTCCCTCAGCAGCACTTCATCATCCTCCCCATTTCTAACAGAACAAAGCCCACCCTCTAGTCAGCCCTACCCTTTTAACCTCCTCACTCCTCTCTGGATCAGGTCCTTACCTTCCCCACTCCCACTTCCTCCATCCAGCAAGGAGCCAGATTCCAAAAGTTGGCATATTCATAAAAACAAGAGTCTGCCAGTGTCACAATCTGCCACATCTACATATTAAAAAAGCCAATTTGATTTCACTAAGAATTCCCTCCCACTATTGTTTTGTCAATTATCAGGCCTAGCATAAAGGACACAGCCAGCATAAAGATGAACCAATAACCAAATTGTATTTGACACAAAAGGGTCAGTACATGGGTGAGTGCTGGGGGTACAAACAAGTCAGATTATACACAATCGACATCAATCCCACTGACCCCAACAATGACACCGCACGACCAACAATGGGTGGAATAAATGGTGAAATGCAGTCTCCCATAGAAGGCACGGGAGACAACCGAGTCAACAAGCCAAACATGTAAGACCAAGGAAGCCACAAACTGAACCGCTATACAGCCCATGTTTACAAAAACCAGACCTAATTGGAGTCCAGTTCCAGAGAGTCAGAAAGTGCCTCCCCAACAGGAAACTCTGCATAGTGCATACACCTCACAGACAGACACCCCCCATTCCAGTAACTGGTCCCAGCTTTTATCCCTCAGTGGGACACCTGACCCTTGTTCACTTAATCCAGACACCTGGGGCTCCTTTACCCAATGGCTCTGTCTGCCAGGCCGGCACCACCCTGGGGGGAAGCCTAAAGGCAAACTCACCCCCCTTTGGGAAGGGCTGTGGGAATCGCCCATGTGTCAACCTTAATTTGGGGCTTGGGGTTGAAACCCCAGTGTTTCAGAAACCAACATACACCACAAAAGGTTAAATAAGGCATTATAAATGTACGATATCAAACTACAATGCACGAAAGGCTAAATTAGGCATTTTATAAGCAAGATATCAACCTACACCACACGAAAGCCTAAAAAAGGCATTTTATATGTACGATACCAACCTACGTTGCAAGAAAGGGTAAATAAGGCATTTTATACACGATGCCAACCTACCCTGCACGAAAGGTTAAATAAGGCATTTTTACGTAGGATACCAACCTACACTGCACGAAAGGCTAAGTAAGGCATTTTATACATAAAGTACCAACCTACAACGCACAAAATGCTAAATATTCATTTTATACACAAGATACCAACCTACACAACAGGAAAGGCTTAATAAGGCATTTTATACATATGATACCAACCTACAACACACGAAAGTCTAAGGCATTAAATACGCAAGAAACAAACCTACACCGCACGAAAGCCTGAATAAGGGATTTTATACCCAAGATACCATTCTTAACACAGCACAACAAGGCTAAACAAGGCATTTTATACGTACGATACCAACCTACACTGCACGAAAGGATAAATAGATAATTTTATATGCAAGATACCAACCTACACAGCACAAAAGGCTAAATAAGGCATTTTATATGCAAGATAACAATCTACACTGGGTGAAAGGCTAAATAAGACATTTTATACATATGATACCAACCTACACCTCACGAAATGCTAAATAAGGCATTTTAAAGGCAAGATATCAAACTAAACTGCACGAAAAGCTAGATAAGGCATTTCATACGCATGTTAGCAACCTACTCTGCTGGAAAGCCTAAATAAGGCATTTCATACCCAATATAGCAACCTACACCACACAAAAGGCTAAATAAGGCATTTTATATGCACAATACCAATCTACACCACATGAAAGGCTAAATAAGGCATTTAATACGCAGAATACCAACCTACACCTCATGAAACATTAAATAAGGCATTTTATAGGTACGATATCAACCTACGCCACACGAAAGACTAAATAAGTAATTTTATATGCAAGATACCAACCTACACAGCACAAAAGGCTAAATAAGGCATTATAAACATACGATAACAACCTACGCCACACAAAAAGATAAATAAGGCATTTTATATGCAAGATACCAGCCTACACCACGCGTAAGGCTAAATAAGGCATTTTAGATGTACGATACTGTGGTGGTTTAAGCCCTGCCGGGACCAGAGAGCACGTTGCTGTTGCCCCTACCCCACCCTCAGCCAGTCGGGCTGGAAGTGAGGCACAAACCCCAGGCTAAAATAAGAAGAAATTTAATACAACAGTGTGATAAACAATCTGAACAACAACAGTGGCAATTATAACAACAATAAACAGCATTAACAGTAAACAAGACAAAAGATATACAGAGAAATACTGCAAAATGGTGACGGAACAGGTCCCCGCCACCAAAAAGCCAAAGAGAAAGTAAAAAAGGTTTCTGCCCCCTGGACCTGACGTCAGCATGGTATGAATAACCCGGCTGGAGATCCCTTCCCCCTCTCTGCTGGGGAAACTTAACCCTATCCTAGTTGAACCAGGACAGATACCAAACTACAACTTACGAAAGGCTAAATAAGGCATTTTATACGTATGATATCAACCTTCACTGCACGAAAGACCAAATAAGTAATGTTATACGCAAGACACCAAACTACACATCATGAGAGGCTAAATAAGGCATTATAAATGTACGACAACAACCTACGCAACACAAAAGGCTAAATAAGGCATTTTATACTCACAATACCAACTTACACAGCACGAAAGGCTAAATAGTCACTTTTATACGCAAGATACCAACCTACACAGCATGAAAGGCTAAATAAGGCATTTTATACGCAAGATATCAACCTACACCACACGAAAGACTAAATAAGGCATTTTATATGCACGATACCAACCTAAACCATACAAAACGCTATATAAGGCATTATATATGCAAGATATCAACCTACAGCGCACGAAAGGCTAAAAAAGGCATTTCATATGTACGATACCCAAATACACCGCACAAAAATCTAAATAAGGCACTATAAACTTACAATACTAATCTACAATCCACGAAAGGCTAAATAAGGTTTTATAAATGTACAATACCAATCTACAAAGTTTGAACGTTTAAATAAGGCATTATATAAGCAAGATACCAACCTACAATGCAGGAAAGTCTAAATAAGGCATTTTATACGCACAATACCTACCTACACCACACAAAAAGTTAAATAAGGCATAATATAAATAAGAAAACAAGCTACACAGCACGGAAGGCTAAATAAGGCATTTTATAGGTACGATACCAACCTACACTGCATGAAAGTATAAATACAGCATTTTATACGTATGATAGCAACCTACAATGAAGAAAAGGCTAAATAAGGCATTTTATACGTACGATACCAACCTATGTCGTACGAAAGGCTAAATAAGGCATTTTTTACACAAGTTGTCAAGCTACACCACATGAAGCACATTTTATACGCAGCATACAAACCTCCACATCACGGAAGGATAAATAAGATATTTTATACGTACGATACCAACCTACATTGCAAGAAAGTCTAAAGAAGGCATTTTATACGTACTATACCAACCTACACGGTACGAAAGGCTAAATAAAGCATTTTATGCATACGATACCTAACTGCACCGCATGAAAGGCTAAATAAGGCATTTTATATGCAAGATACCAACCTACGCAGTACGAAAGGCTAAATAATGCATTATAAACGTACGATAACAACTTACACTGCATGGAAGGGTAAATAAGGCATTTTATATGTACGATACCAACCTACAGCACACGAAAGTCTAAAAAAGGCATTTCATACGCAAGAAACCACCTACACCGCATGAAAGCCTAAAGAAGGCATTTTATATGCAAGATATGAACCTACACATCACGAAAGGCTAAATAAGGCATTTTATATGCACGATTAACAACCTACAGCACAGAAAATGCTAAACAAAGCATTTTATATGTACGATATCAACCTACAACGCACAAAAGACCAAATAAGTAATTTTATACACAAGATACCAACCTTCACCGCACGAAAGGCTAAATAAGGCATTATAAACATACGATAACAACCTATGCCACACAAAAAGATAAATAAGGCATTTTATACACACAATACCAATCTACACCACATGAAAGGCTAAATAATGCATTTTATACGTACGATACCAACATACACTGCATGAAAGGCTAAATAATGCATATTATAAACATGATACAAACCTACACAGCACAAAAGACTAAAGAAAGCATTTTTACTCACGATGAAAACCTACACCGCACGGAAGGCTAAATAAGGCATTTTATACATACGATACCATCCTACATTGTTCAAAAGGCTAAATAAGGCATTTTATACGTACAATACCAACCTGCACTGCACAAAAGGCTAAGTAAGGCATTATAAAATTACAATACCAACCTACACTGAACAGAAGTCCAAGTAAGGCATTATAAATGTATGATACCAACCTACACTGCACGAAAAGCTAAATAAGGCACTATAAACGTATGATACAAATCTATTCCACGCAAAATGTTAAATAAGGAATTTATACTTGCGATACAAACCTACATTGCACGGAAGGATAAATAAGGCTTTATGAAAGTACAATACCAACCTACAGAGCACGAAAGGCTAAATAAGGCGTTATCTATGCAAGATACCAACCTACACTGCAGGAAAGGCTAAATAAGGTATTTTATATGTACGATACCAACCTACACTGCAAGAAATGATAAATAAGGTTCGGCTCGGCTGGCTCGACTCGGGGCTGGGCTTGTGCTCATCTAGAAGCTGCGGTCCGGGCTCTGCTCGGTGCTCGAGGCTCGGCTCTGGGCTGGGCTCGGGGCTGGGTTGGCTCGGTTTGTCTCTCCTCAGGATTCGGCTAGGCTCAGCTCTGAGTCGGGTCAGGTTTCAGCTGCACTCGGCTCGGGGCTCAGCTCGGCTCATTGATTGGCTCGAGTCTGGGCTTGGGTTTTGTTTCAGGGATCGGCTCTGCTCGGCTCGGGGCTCGGCTTGTCTCGGCTCAGGGTTCAGCTCGGCTTGGCTCGGAGCTGGGCTCGTGTCGTAGCTCGACTCGAGGCTTGGCTCGGGTTTCGGCTTGGCTCTGGGCTCAGCTCGGGGATCGGCTTGCCTCGGGGCCGGGCTTGTGGCTTGGCTCGAGTGTGGGATTGGGTTTCATCTCGTCTTGTCTCGGGATTTGGGTGGGCTCGACTCGGGCCTCGGCTCATGTTTTGGCTCCACTCTGGGCTGGGCTCGGGGCTTGGCTAGTTGCTCTGCTTGGCTCGGATCGTGGCTGGGCTCGGGGCTCGACTACAAGCTGCGCTCTGGGCTCTGCTCAGTGGTCGAGGCTTGGCTCTGAGCTGGGCTCGGGGCTCGGCTTGGGGCAGGGTTCAGCTCAGCTCAGCTCGGGGTCAGCATGGGTTTCGGCTCGGTTCTGTTGGAGGCTGGGCTCGGGTTTCAGCTCGTTTAAGGGTTTGGGTCTGGGCTATGTTCAGCTCGGTGCTCGGCTCCGTGTTTGGCTCAGCTCAGGTCGGGGCTCGGCTCGGCTTGAGTCTGGGCTCGAGTTTCAGCTCGGGTCTCTGCTCGTGTCACGGCTTGAGTTTGGGCTCGGGTTTTAGCTCGGGGCTCAGCTCGTCTTGGCTTGGGGTTCGGCTCATATCGGCTCTGGGCTTGGCTCGATTAAGTGTTCGGCTCAGGTTTCGGCTTGGGTTTCAGCTCCAGTCCGCTCGGAGCTCAGCTCGGTTAGGGGCTCTTTTCTGCTCAGCTCAGGTTTCGGGTCTGGAATTGGCTCAGTTCGGCCCTGGGATTGCCTCCGGGTTCTGATCAGCTCGGTTCAGGGCTGGGCTCGGGGCTCGGATTAGGGCTGGACTCGACTAGAATCTGTGTTCTGGGCTCTGCTCAGTGCTTGAGGCTCGGCTCTGGGCTCGGCTCGGGGCTTGGCTCAGGGCTTGGCTCTGGGCTGAGCTCTGGGATCGGCTGGAGGCTCGGCTTGGGGTTTGGCTATGGGCTCGACTTGGCTCAGCTCGATGCTGGGCTCGGGGATCAGCTCGGGGCTAGGCTCGGCTCGGCTTGGCTTGGTGCTCGGTTCGGTGCTCGGCTCGGTGCTCGGCTCTGCTCGGCTTTAGGCTCGGCTCCAGGCTCGGCTCGGGGCTCGGCTCTGGGCTTGGCTCGGCTCGGGTCTCAGCTCGAGGCTAGGCTTGGGGCTTGGTTCTGGACTCGGCTCGTCTCGGGGCTGGGCTCTTGGCTCGGCTTGGGGCTAGACTTGGCTCGACTCGAGGCTCGGCTCCGTGATCGGCTCGGGGCTAGGCTCGGCTAGGTTCGGGTCTTGGCTAGGGCTCCTCTTGGCTAGGCTCAAGGTTGGGCTCGGGGCTGGGCTTGACTGGGCTCAGCTAGGCTCGGGTTTCGGCTCTGGGCTCTGCTCGGCTCGGCTCGGCTCGGGGCTGGGCTCCGAGATCAGCTCGGGGCTGGGCTCAGGGTTCGTCTCTCGTCTCAGCTCTGGGCTTCGCTCATCTCGGCTCTGGACTGGGCTAGGGGCTTGGCTCTGGGATCGGCTCGGCTCAGCTAGGGGCTCGGCTCGAGGCTCGGCTTGGCGGTCGGCTCGAGGTTGGGCTCGGGGTTAGGCTCAGCTCGGCTAGGGGCTGGGCTCTGGACTCGGCTCAGCTCAACTTGGGGCTTGGCTCCGTACTCAACTCAGCTCAGGACAGGGCTCTGGTCTAGGCTCGCGGTCAGCTGGCCTCGTCTTGGGGCTCGGCTCAGAGCTCGGCTTGGGACTGGTCTCGCGGCTCAGCTCAGGGCTTGTGTCAGGCATCAGCTCGGGGCTGAGCTCAGGGCTCGGCTCGGCTCGGCTCTGGGCCCGGCTCGACTTGGCTCAGGGCTCATCTCGTCTCGGGCCTAGGCTCTGGTCTGTGCTCGTGTTCGGCTGGCCTCCGCTTGGGGGTCTCACAGTTTGGCTCAGGTCAACTCGGAGCTTGACTCGGGGCTGGGCTTGGCTCGACCCGGGGCTGGGCTTTGGGCTCGACTTGCGTCTCGGCTCGGGGCTCGGCTCGGGGCTAGGCACTGGGTTCGGATCAGCTCTGAGCTGAGCTCCAGGATGAGTTTGGGGCGGGGCTTGGGGATCAGTACGGGGCCGGGCTCGGGTCTCGGCTCTGGGTTCGGCTCGCTTGGCTGGGGACTGGGCTCGGGGATTGGCTCAGCACTCGGCTTGTCTTGGGATTGGGCTCTGGTCAAGGCTCGGGGTCGGCTGGCCTTGGCTCGGGGCTCGGCTTGGGGCTTGCCTCGGCTCTGCTCGGGGCCGGCTCTGGGCTCGGCTCTGGACTCGGCTCGGCTCGGCTCTAGGCTGGACTCGGGGCTCGGACCTGGACTCGGTTTGGCTCGTCTCTAGGCTGGACTCGGGGCTCGGATCTGGACTCGGTTCGGCTCGGCTCTAGGCTGGGCTCAGGGCTCGGATCTGGGTTCGGCTCGGCTCAGAGCCGGCTCTGGGCTCGGCTCTGGGCTCGGCTCGGCGCTTGACTTGGCTCGGGGCTGGGCTCTGGGCTCGGCTCGGTCTTCGGCTAGACTCCGCTCTGTGATCGGCTCTGCTCGGCTCTGGGCAGGGCTATGGGCTGGGCTGGGGCCTCGGCTCGAGGCTCGGCTCTGAGCTCAACTCGGCTCGGCTCTGGGGTGGATTAGGGTACCGGCTCTGGGCTCTTGGCTTGGCTCTGCTCTGGTCTAGGCTCGCCTCAAGGCTTGGCTCGGGGCTCGGCTCGAGGCTCGGTTCTAGGCTCGGCTCTGGGCTGGTCTAGGGTATCGGCTCTGGGATCTGGGCTGTGCTCGGCACTTGCCGAGGCACGGCTCAGGGCTGGGCTCTGGGCTGGGCTCGGGGCTGGGCTCGAGGCTCGGCTCTGGGCTGGCTTGTCTCGGCTCTGGGCTGGGCTCAGGGATCATCTCTGGGTTCAGCTCGGCTCAGCTCTGGGCTGGGCTAGGGGATCGGCTCTGGGCTCTGGGCTTGACTCGGCTCGAGGCTTGGCTCCGGCCTCGGCTCGAGGTTCGTCTCTGGGCTCGGCTCGGGGCCGGTCTCTGGGATCGGCTCGGCTTGGCTGTGAGCCGGGCTCGGGGCTCGGCTCGAGGCTCAGCTCTGGACTCGGCTCTAGGCTGGGCTCGAGGCTCGGCACTGGGCTTGTCTCCTCTCGGCTTTGGGCTGGGCTCAGGGATCGGCTCCGGTCTTGGCTCGGTTCGGGGCCGGGCTCTGGTCTTGGATCTGCTTGGCTCTGAGTTGGGCTTGGGGATCGACCCTGGACTCGGCTCGAGGCTCGGCTCTGGGCTGGTCTAGGGGATTGGCTCTGGGCTCTGGGCTAGGCTCGACTCGAGGCTTGGCTCGGGGCTCGGCTCGAGGTTTTGCTCTGGGCTGGGCTAGGGTATTGGCTTTGGGCTCTGGGCTCGGCTCGGTGCTTGGCGAGGCACGGCTTGGGGCTCTGGCTCTCGGCTGGCTGGGCTCAGGGATTGGCTCTGGGCTCTGGGCTCGACTTGGCACGAGGCTTGGCTCGGGCCTCAGCTCGAGGTTCGGCTCTGGGCTGGGCTAGTGTATCGGCTCTGGGCTCTGGGGTCGGCTCAGCACTTGGCGAGGCGAGGCTCGAGGCTGGGGTCTGGGTTCGGCTCAGCTCGGGGCCGGCTCTGGGCTCGGCTCTTGACTCAGCTCGGGACTCGGATCTGCACTCGGCTCGGCTCGGCTCTAGGCTGGGCTCAAGGCTTGGATCTGGGTTTGTCTCGGCTTGGTGCCGGCTCTGGGCTCGGCTCGGCGCTTGACTTGGCTTGGAGCAGGGCTCTGGGCTCGGCTCCGTCTTCTGCTAGACTCGGCTCTGTGATCGGCTCGGCTCTGTCTGGGATGGCTCTGGGCTGGGCTCGGTGATCGGGTCGAGGCTCGGCTCTGGGCTTGGCTCGGCTCGGCTCTGGGCTCGGCTAGGGGATCTGCTCTGGGCTCTGGGCTCAGCTCGGCTGTGAGCTGGGCTCGGGGCTCTGCTCGAGGCTCGGCTCTGGACTCTACTCGGCTCTAGGCTTGGCTCGGGGCTCGGCTCTGGGCTTGGCTTGGGGCTTGGCTCTGGGTTCGGCTCTGGGGTAGGTGCGGCTCGGCTCTGGGCTGGGCTCAGGGATTGTCTCGGGGCTCGTCTCCTCTTGGCTTTGGGCTGAGCTCAGGGATCGGCTCTGGTCTTGACTCGGCTCGAAGCTCGGCTCGAATCTCGGCTCGAGGCTCGTTTCGGGGCTGGTCTCTGGGTCGGCTCGATTCGGGTGTGACCTGGGCTCAGGGCTCGGCACGAGGCTCGGCTCTAGGCTGTGCTCGGGGCTCGGCTATGGACTCGGCTCTGGACTCGGCTCTGTGCTCTGTGCTCGGCTCGAGGCTTGCGTCGGGGATCGGATCGAGGTTCCGTTCTGGGCTCGGAGCGGCTCGGCTGTGGGCTCTGGGCTCGGCTTGGTGCTTGGCGAGGCACGGCTCGGGGCTGCGCTCTGGGGTCGGCTCGGCTCTAGTCTGGGCTCGGGTATCGGCTCTGGGCTGGGCTCGGGGATTGTCTCGGGGCTCTGCTCGAGGCTCAGCTCTGGACTCGTCTCCCCTCGGCTTTGGGCTGGGCTCAGTGATCGGCTCTGGTCTTGGCTCGGCTGGAGGCTAGGCTCCTGGACGGTCGCTGGGCTCGGCGATCGGCTCGAGGCACGTTTCGGGGCCGGTGTCTGGGCTCGGCTCAGCTCTGGGCTGGGCTCGGGGCTCGGCTCGAGGCTCGGCTCTGGACTGGGCTTGGGGATCGGCTCGATGCTCGGCTCTGGGCTGGGCTCAGGGCTGGGCTCGGCTCGAGACTCGGTTCGGTGCCAGGCTCTGTACTTGGCTCGGCTCGGCTCTGGGGTGGGATCGGGGATCGGCACGAGACTCGGCTCTTGGCTAGCTCGTCTCGGCACTGGGCTGGGCTCGAGGCTCGGCTCTGGGCTGGGCTCGAGGTTAGGCTCTGGTCTGGGCTAGGGGATCGGCTCTGGGCTCGGATTGGCTCTCGACTTGGCTCGGGCCTCGGCTCAAGGCTTGGCTCTGGGCCGGTCTCTGGGTTCGGCTCAGCTGTGAGCTGGGCTCGGCTCGAGGCTAGGCTCTGGGCTCGTCTCGAGGACGGGCTCTGGGCTCGGCTCTGGACTCGGCTCGGCTCTAGGTTGGGTTTGAGGATTGGCTCTGGGTTCGGTTCTGGGCTCCGCGCGGCTCGGCTCTGGGCTCGGCTCGGCTCGTCTCTGGGGTGCGCTCTGGTCTGGGCTCTGGGCTCGGCTCGAGGCGCGGCTCGGGGCCTGACTCTGGATTCGGCTCATCTAGGGGCCGGTCTCTGGGCTCGGCTCGGTTCGGCTGTGAGCTGGGCTCGGGGCTCGGCACGAGGCTCAGCTCGGCTCTATGCTGGGCTCCGGGCTCGGCTCTGGGTTCGACTCGGCTCGGCTCTGGGTTCGACTTGGCTCTGGGCTGGGCCCGGGGATCTACTCGGGGCTCGGCTCGAGGCTCGGCTCGGGGCTGGCTCGTGTCGGCTTTGGGCTGGGCTCTGGGATCGGCTCTGGTCTTGACTCGGCTCGAGGCTTGGCTCTGGGCTCGGCTCGGTCTTCGGCTAGACTCGGCTCTGTGCTTGGCTCGTCTCGGCTCTGGGCTGGGCTCAGGCATCGGCTCAGGGCTCGGGGATCGGCTCAAGGCTCGGCTCTGGACTGGCTCGGCTTGGCTGTAGGCCGGGCTCGGGTGTCGGCTCGAGGCTCGTTGCAGGGCTGGTCTCTGGGCTCGGCTCTGCTCGGCATAAGGCTGGGCTCGGGGCTCGGATCTGGGTTCGGATCGGGGTCAGCTCTGGGCTCTGCTCGGCGCTTGACTCTGCTCGGGGCTGGGTTAAGGGCTCGGCTTGGTCTTCGGCTAGACTCGGCACTGTGATTGGCTCGGCTCGTCTCGTCTCTGGGCTGGTCTCTGGGCTGGGCTCAGGGATCGGCTGTGGGCTCGGCTCAGCTCGGCTCTGGGATGGGCTCTGGACTGGGCACTGGGATCGTCTCGAGGCTTGGCTCTGCGCTGGCTCGTTTCAGCTCTGGGCTGGGCTCAGGGATTGGCTCTGGGCTCGGCTCCATTCGGGTCAGGGCTGGGCTAAGGGATCAGCTCTGGGCTCTGGGCTCGGCTCGACGCGGCTCTAGGCTAGGCTCTGGGCTCGGCTCGAGGCTTGGCTAGGGGCCAGTCTCTGGGGTCTGGGCTCGGCTCTGACTCGGCTAGGCTCGGATCTAGGCTGGGCTTGGGGCTCGAATCTGGGTTCGGCTCAGCTCGGCTGTGGGCTGGGCTCTGGGCTCGGCTCGAGTCTCGGCTCTGGGCTGGCTCGGCTCGGCTCTGGGCTGTGCTCAGGGATAGGCTCTGGGCTCGGCTCGGCTCGTGTCTGGCCTCTGGTTCAGCTGGGCTCGGGGCTTTGCTCGAGGCTTGGCTTGGGGCTTGCCTCGGCTCGGCTCGGGGCCGGCTCTGGGCTCGGCTCTGGACTTGGCTCAGCTCGGCTCTAGGCTGGACTCAGGGCTCGGACCTGGACTCGGTTTGGCTCGGCTCTAGGCTGGACTCGGGGCTCGGATCTGGACTCGGTTCGGCTCGGCTCTAGGCTGGGCTCAGGGCTCAGATCTGGGTTCGGCTCGGCTCAGAGCCGGCTCTGGGCTCGGCTCTGGGCTCGGCTCGGCGCTTGACTTGGCTCGGGGCTGGGCTCTGGGCTCGGCTCGGTCTTCGGCTAGACTCTGCTCTGTGATCGGCTCTACTCGGCTCTGGGCAGGGCTATGGGCTGGGCTGGGGCCTCGGCTCAAGGCTCGGCTCTGAGCTCGACTCGGCTCGGCTCTGGGGTGGATTAGGGTACAGGCTCTGGGATCTGGGCTAAGCTCGGCGCTTGCCGAGGAACAGCTCAGGGCTGGGCTCAGGGCTGGGCTCTGGGCTGGGCTCGAGGCTCTGCTCGGTCTTCTGCTAGACTCGGCTCTGTGATCGTCTCGGCTCTTCTCTGGGGTCGCTCTGGGCTGGGCTTGGTGATCGGGTCGAGGCTCGGCTCTGGGCTCGGCTCGGCTCTGGGCTGGGCTGGCTCGTGTCGGCTCTGGGCTCGGCTCGGCTTGAAGCTCGGTTAGGGGACGGGCTCTGGGCTCGGCTCTGCTCGGCTGTGAGCTGGGCTTCGGGCTCGCCTCTGGACTGGGCTCGGCTCGGCTCGGTGCTGGCTCTGGGCTCGGCTCGGGGCTGGGCTCTGGGCTCGGCTCGGACTTGGCACGGGGCAAGTCTCTGGGCTCGACTGTGCTCGGCTCTGACTGGGGTCGGCTCGGCTCTATTCTGGGCTCTGGGCTGGGCTCGGGAATCGGCTTAGGGCTGGGGGATCGGCTCAAGGCTCGGCTCTGGACTGGCTTGGCTTGGCTGTAGGCCGGGCTCGGGTGTCGGCTCGAGGCTCGTTTCGGGGCCGGTCTCTGGGCTTGGCTCTGCTCGGGATAAGGCTGGGCTCAGGGCTCGGATCTGGGTTCGGCTCGGCTTGGCTGTAGGCTGGGCTCGGGTGTCGGCTCGAGGCTCGTTTCGGGGCTGGCCTCTGGGCTCGGCTGTGGGCTCAGCTCGACTCGGCTCTTAGCTGGGCTCGGGGGTCGGATCGAGGGTTGTCTCAGGGCTAGGCTCGGTGCCGGGCTCTGAGCTCAACTCGGGGCTGGGCTCTGCGCTGGTATGTCTTGGCTCTGGGCTGGGCTCAGGGATCGGCTCGAGGCTCGGCTCTGGGCTCTGCTCTGGACTCGGCACGGCTCGGCTCAAGGCTGGGCTCGGGGCTCGGTTCTGGGTTTGGTTCTCGGCTCGGCTCGGGCATCGGCTCTGGGATGAGCTCGGAAATTGGCTCTGGACTCGGCTCGGCTCGGGGCTCGGCTCAAGCCTCGGCTCTGGGCTCGTCTCGTCTCTGGTCTGGGCTAGGGGATTGGTTCTGGGCTCTGGGCTCGGCTCGAGGCTCGGCTCGGGCCCCGACTCTGGGCTCAGCTCGGCTCGGCTCTGAGCCAAGCTCGGGGGTCGGATCGAGGCTTGTCTCGGGGCTCGGGTCTGTATTCGGCTCGGCTCGGTGCCGGGCTCTGGGCTCGGCTCAGGCATCGGCTCGAGGATCGGCTCTGGGCTCTGCTGTGGACTCGGCTTGGCTCGGCTCTGGACTGGGCTAGGGTATCGGCTCTGGGCTTGGCTTGGCTCGGCTCTATGCTGGGCTCGGGGCTCAGCTCGAGGCTCTGCTCGGGCCGGTCTCTATGCTCGGCTCGGCTCGGCTCTGAGCTTGGCCCAGGACTCGGCTCGAGTCTCGGCTCTGGGCTTGGCTCTAGGTTGGGCTTAGGGCTCGGCTTTGGGTTCGGTTCTGGGCTCGGCTCGGGCATCAGCTCTGGAATGGGCTCGGGGATTGTCTCGGCTCGGCTCTAGGCTGGGCTCGGGGCTCAGATCTGGGCTCGTCTCCTCTCGGCTCGGTCCGTTCTCTGGGCTCGGCTCGGCTGTAGGCTGGGCTCGGGGCTCGGTTCGAGGCTCTGCTCTGGGCTTGGCCCTGACTCGGCTCGCCTCGGCTCTAGGCTCGGCTCGGTGCTGGTCTCTGGGTTCGGCTCGGCTAGGCTGTGGGCTTGGTTAGGGGATCGGCTCATGGCTCTGGGCTCGGCTTGAGTCTGGGATTCGACTTGGCTTGGGGTTCGGCTCGATGTTCGGCTCTGGGCTGGGCTGGCTCGTGTCGTCTCTGGGCTCGGCTCGGCTCGAGGCTCGGTTCGGGTCCGGGCTCTGGGCTCGGCTCTGCTCGGCTCTAGGCTGGGCTCGGGGCTCAGGTCTGGGTTGGGCTCGGCTCAGGGCCGGCTCTGGCCGCGGCTTGGCTCAGCTCTAGGCTCGGCTCGGGGTTCGGATCTGGACTCGGCTCGGCTCGGCTCTGGGATGGTCTAGGGGATAGGCTCTGGGCTCTGGGATAGGCTTGGCTCGAGGCTTGGCTCGGGGCTCGGCTCGAGGTTCGGCTCTGGGCTGGGTTAGGGTATCGGCTCTGGGATCTGGGCTCTGCTCGGCGCTTGCCGAGGAATGGCTCAGGGCTGGGCTCAGGGCTGGGCTCTGGGCTGGGCTCGAGGCTCTGCTCGGTCTTCTGCTAGACTCGGCTCTGTGATCGTCTCGGCTCTTCTCTGGGGTGGCTCTGGGCTGGGCTTGGTGATCAGGTCGAGGCTCGGCTCTGGGCTCGGCTCGGCTCTGGGCTGGGCTAGGGGATCGGCTCTGGGTTCTGGGCTCTGCTCGAGGCTCGGCTCTGGGCTCGGCTCGGCTCGAAGCTCGGTTAGGGGACGGGCTCTGGACTCGGCTCTGCTCGGCTGTGAGCTGGGCTTCGGGCTCGCCTCTGGACTCTGCTCAGCTCGGCTCGGTGCCGGCTCTGGGCTCGGCTCGGGGCTGGGCTCTGGGCTCGGCTCGGACTTGGCACGGGGCCAGTCTCTGGGCTCGACTGTGCTCGGCTCTGAGTGGGGTCGGCTCGGATCTAGTCTGGGCTCGGAGCTCGGCTCTGGGTTCGACTCGGCTCGGCTCTGGACTCGGCTCGGCTCTGGGCTGGGCCCGGGGATCGACTCGGGGCTCGGCTCGAGGCTCGGCTCGGGGCTGGCTCGTGTCGGCTTTGGGCTGGGCTCTGGGATTGGCTCTGGTCTTGACTCGGCTCGAGGCTGGGCTCTGGGCTCGGCTCGGTTTTCGGCTAGACTCGGCTCTGTGCTTGGCTCGTCTCGGCTCTGGGCTGGGCTCTGGGCTGGGCTCGGGAATCGGCTCAGGGCTGGGGGATCGGCTCAAGGCTCGGCTCTGGACTGGCTCGACTTGGCTGTAGGCCGGGCTCGGGTGTCGGCTCGAGGCTCGTTTTGGGGCCGGTCTCTGGGCTCGGCTCTGCTCGGGGTAAGGCTGGGCTCAGGGCTCGGATCTGGGTTCGGCTCGGCTCAGCTGTAGGCTGGGCTCGGGTGTCGGCTCGAGGCTCGTTTCAGGGCCGGCCTCTGGGCTCGGCTGTGGGCTCAGCCCGACTCGGCTCTTAGCTGGGCTCGGGGGTCGGATCTAGGGTTGTCTCAGGGCTAGGCTCGGTGCCGGGCTCTGAGCTCAACTCGGGGCTGGGCTCTGCGTTGGTATGTCTCGGTTCTGGGCTGGGCTCAGGGATCGGCTCGAGGCTCGGCTCTGGGCTCTGCTCTGGACTCGGCACGGCTCGGCTCAAGGCTGGGCTCGGGGCTCGGCTCTGGGTTTGGTTCTCGGCTCGGCTCGGGCATCGGCTCTGGGATGAGCTCGGGAATTGGCTCTGGACTCGGCTCGGCTCGGGGCTCGGCTCGAGCCTCGGCTCTGGGCTCGTCTCGTCTCTGGTCTGGGCTAGGGGATTGGTTCTGGGCTCTGGGCTCGGCTCGAGGCTCGGCTCGGGCCCCGACTCTGGGCTCAGCTCGGCTCGGCTCTGAGCCAAGCTCGGGGGTCGGATCGAGGCTTGTCTCGGGGCTCGGGTCTGTATTCGGCTCGGCTCGGTGCCGGGCTCTGGGCTCGGCTCAGGCATCGGCTCGAGGATTGGCTCTGGGCTCTGCTGTGGACTCGGCTTGGCTCGGCTCTGGACTGGGCTAGGGTATCGGCTCTGGGCTTGGCTTGGCTCGGCTCTATGCTGGGCTCGGGGCTCAGCTCGAGGCTCTGCTCGGGCCGGTCTCTATGCTCGGCTCGGCTCGGCTCTGAGCTTGGCCCAGGACTCGGCTCGAGTCTCGGCTCTGGGCTTGGCTCTAGGTTGGGCTTAGGGCTCGGCTTTGGGTTCGGTTCTGGGCTCGGCTCGGGCATCAGCTCTGGAATGGGCTCGGGGATTGTCTCGGCTCGGCTCTAGGCTGGGCTCGGGGCTCAGATCTGGGCTCGTCTCCTCTCGGCTCGGTCCGTTCTCTGGGCTCGGCTCGGCTCTTCGCTGGGCTCTGGGTTGGGGTCGGATATCGGCTCGAGGCTCGGCTCTGGGCTGGCTCGGCTCTGCTCTGGGCTGTGCTCAGGGATATGTTCTGGGCTCGGCTCGGCTCGAGGCTCGGCTCAGGGCTCGGCTCTGGGCTCAGCTGGGCTCGGCTCTAGGTTGGGCTCGGGGCTCGGCTCTGGGCTCGTCTCCTCTCGGCTAGGGCCGGTCTCTGGGCTCGGATCGGCTCTGGGCTGGGCTCTGGGCTGGGGTCGGGTATTGGCTCGAGGCTCGGCTCTGGGCTCGGCTCGGCTCTAGGTTGGGCTTGGGGCTCGCCTCTGGGCTCGACGAGGCTCGGCTCTGGGATGGGCTAGGCTGTCGGCTCTGGGCTCGGCTCGGCGCTTGGCGAGGCTCGGCTCGAGGCTGGGCTCTGGGCTCCGCTTGGCTCGGCTCGAGGCTGGGCTCGGGGCTCGGCTCGAGGCTCGTTTCGGGGCAGGTCTCTGGGCTCGGCTGTGAGCTGCGCTCGGGGCTCGGCTCTGGACTCGGCTCATCTCGGCTCGGCACCGGCTCTGGGCTGGGCTTGGTCTTTGGCTAGTCTCGGCTCTGTTCTCTGCTCGCCTCGGGTCTGGGGTGGGCTCAGGGATCGGCTCTGGGCTCGGCTCGGCTCTAGGTTGGGCTCGGGGTTCGGCTCTGGACTCGGCTCGCCTCTGATCTGGGCTGGGCTCGGGGATTGTCTTGGGGCTCGGCTCGGTGCTTGGCGACGCGAGGCTCGTGGCCGGGCTCTGGGCTCCGCTTGGCTCGGCTCTAGGCTGGGCTCGGGGCTCGGCTCGAGGCTCGTTTCAGGGCCAGTCTCTGGGCTCGGCTTTGCTCCGCTCTGAGCTGGGCTCTGGGCTCGGCTCTGGACTTGGCTCAGCTCGGCTCTAGGCTGGACTCAGGGCTCGGACCTGGACTCGGTTTGGCTCGGCTCTAGGCTGGACTCGGGGCTCGGATCTGGACTCGGTTCGGCTTGGCTCTAGGCTGGGCTCAGGGCTCAGATCTGGGTTCGGCTCGGCTCAGAGCCGGCTCTGGGCTCGGCTCTGGGCTCGGCTCGGCGCTTGACTTGGCTCGGGGCTGGGCTCTGGGCTCGGCTCGGTCTTCGGCTAGACTCTGCTCTGTGATCGGCTCTACTCGGCTCTGGGCAGGGCTATGGGCTGGGCTGGGGCCTCGGCTCAAGGCTCGGCTCTGAGCTCGACTCGGCTCGGCTCTGGGGTGGATTAGGGTACAGGCTCTGGGATCTGGGCTAAGCTCGGCGCTTGCCGAGGAACAGCTCAGGGCTGGGCTCAGGGCTGGGCTCTGGGCTGGGCTCGAGGCTCTGCTCGGTCTTCTGCTAGACTCGGCTCTGTGATCGTCTCGGCTCTTCTCTGGGGTCGCTCTGGGCTGGGCTTGGTGATCGGGTCGAGGCTCGGCTCTGGGCTCGGCTCGGCTCTGGGTTGGGCTGGCTCGTGTCGGCTCTGGGCTCGGCTCGGCTTGAAGCTCGGTTAGGGGACGGGCTCTGGGCTCGGCTCTGCTCGGCTGTGAGCTGGGCTTCGGGCTCGCCTCTGGACTGGGCTCGGCTCGGCTCGGTGCTGGCTCTGGGCTCGGCTCGGGGCTGGGCTCTGGGCTCGGCTCGGACTTGGCACGGGGCCAGTCTCTGGGCTCGACTGTGCTCGGCTCTGACTGGGGTCGGCTCGGCTCTATTCTGGGCTCTGGGCTGGGCTCGGGAATCGGCTTAGGGCTGGGGGATCGGCTCAAGGCTCGGCTCTGGACTGGCTTGGCTTGGCTGTAGGCCGGGCTCGGGTGTCGGCTCGAGGCTCGTTTCGGGGCCGGTCTCTGGGCTTGGCTCTGCTCGGGATAAGGCTGGGCTCAGGGCTCGGATCTGGGTTCGGCTCGGCTTGGCTGTAGGCTGGGCTCGGGTGTCGGCTCGAGGCTCGTTTCGGGGCCGGCCTCTGGGCTCGGCTGTGGGCTCAGCTCGACTCGGCTCTTAGCTGGGCTCGGGGGTCGGATCGAGGGTTGTCTCAGGGCTAGGCTCGGTGCCGGGCTCTGAGCTCAACTCGGGGCTGGGCTCTGCGCTGGTATGTCTCGGTTCTGGGCTGGGCTCAGGGATCGGCTCGAGGCTCGGCTCTGGGCTCTGCTCCGGACTCGGCACGGCTCGGCTCAAGGCTGGGCTCGGGGCTCGGCTCTGGGTTTGGTTCTCGGCTCGGCTCGGGCATCGGCTCTGGGATGAGCTCGGGAATTGGCTCTGGACTCGGCTCGGCTCGGGGCTCGGCTCGAGCCTCGGCTCTGGGCTCGTCTCGTCTCTGGTCTGGGCTAGGGGATTGGTTCTGGGCTCTGGGCTCGGCTCGAGGCTCGGCTCGGGCCCCGACTCTGGGCTCAGCTCGGCTCGGCTCTGAGCCAAGCTCGGGGGTCAGATCGAGGCTTGTCTCGGGGCTTGGGTCTGTATTCGGCTCGGCTCGGTGCCGGGCTCTGGGCTCGGCTCAGGCATCGGCTCGAGGATCGGCTCTGGGCTCTGCTGTGGACTCGGCTTGGCTCGGCTCTGGACTGGGCTAGGGTATCGGCTCTGGGCTTGGCTTGGCTCGGCTCTATGCTGGGCTCGGGGCTCAGCTCGAGGCTCTGCTCGGGCCGGTCTCTATGCTCGGCTCGGCTCGGCTCTGAGCTTGGCCCAGGACTCGGCTCGAGTCTCGGCTCTGGGCTTGGCTCTAGGTTGGGCTTAGGGCTCGGCTTTGGGTTCGGTTCTGGGCTCGGCTCGGGCATCAGCTCTGGAATGGGCTCGGGGATTGTCTCGGCTCGGCTCTAGGCTGGGCTCGGGGCTCAGATCTGGGCTCGTCTCCTCTCGGCTCGGTCCGTTCTCTGGGCTCGGCTCGGCTCTTCGCTGGGCTCTGGGTTGGGGTCGGATATCGGCTCGAGGCTCGGCTCTGGGCTGGCTCGGCTCTGCTCTGGGCTGTGCTCAGGGATATGTTCTGGGCTCGGCTCGGCTCGAGGCTCGGCTCAGGGCTCGGCTCTGGGCTCAGCTGGGCTCGGCTCTAGGTTGGGCTCGGGGCTCGGCTCTGGGCTCGTCTCCTCTCGGCTAGGGCCGGTCTCTGGGCTCGGATCGGCTCTGGGCTGGGCTCTGGGCTGGGGTCGGGTATTGGCTCGAGGCTCGGCTCTGGGCTCGGCTCGGCTCTAGGTTGGGCTTGGGGCTCGCCTCTGGGCTCGACGAGGCTCGGCTCTGGGATGGGCTAGGCTGTCGGCTCTGGGCTCGGCTCGGCGCTTGGCGAGGCTCGGCTCGAGGCTGGGCTCTGGGCTCCGCTTGGCTCGGCTCGAGGCTGGGCTCGGGGCTCGGCTCGAGGCTCGTTTCGGGGCAGGTCTCTGGGCTCGGCTGTGAGCTGCGCTCGGGGCTCGGCTCTGGACTCGGCTCATCTCGGCTCGGCACCGGCTCTGGGCTGGGCTTGGTCTTTGGCTAGTCTCGGCTCTGTTCTCTGCTCGCCTCGGGTCTGGGGTGGGCTCAGGGATCGGCTCTGGGCTCGGCTCGGCTCTAGGTTGGGCTCGGGGTTCGGCTCTGGACTCGGCTCGCCTCTGATCTGGGCTGGGCTCGGGGATTGTCTTGGGGCTCGGCTCGGCGCTTGGCGACGCGAGGCTCGTGGCCGGGCTCTGGGCTCCGCTTGGCTCGGCTCTAGGCTGGGCTCGGGGCTCGGCTCGAGGCTCGTTTCAGGGCCAGTCTCTGGGCTCGGCTTTGCTCCGCTCTGAGCTGGGCTCGGGGCTCGGCTCTGGACTCGGCTCGTCTCGGCTGGGTGCCAGCTCTGGGCTGGGCTCTGTCTTCGGATAGTCTCGGCTCTGTGCTCTGCTCTCCTCGGCTCTGGGGTGGGCTCAGGGATCGGCTCTGGGCTCAGGGCTCGGCTCTAGGTTCGGCTCTGGGCTTGGCGCAGCTCGGCTCTGGGCTGGACTCGGGGATCGGTTCTGGGCTCTGGGCTCGGCTCGAGGCTCGACTCGGGGCCCGACTCTGGGCTCAGCTCTCAGCTCGGCTCTAGGCTTGGCTCCGGGCTCTGCTCTGGGTTCGGCGTGTCTCGGGACTGGGCTCTGTGTTCGCCTCTGCTCAGCTGGGCTCTGGGCTGGGCTCTGGACTCGGCTTTGCTCGCCTCTAATCTGGGCTTGGGTCTCGGATCTGGGCTCGGGGTTCGGCTCTGGGCTCGCCTCGACTCTGAGTTCGGCACGGCTCTTGGCTAGTGGCTCTGTCTGGGCTCGACTCGGGGATGGGCTCTGGGCTCGGCTCGGCTCTGGACTGCGCTACGTTATCGGCTCTGGGCTGTGTGCTCGGCTAGGCTTGAGGCTTGGCTCGAGCTTCGGCTCTGGGCTCGTCTCATCTCTGGTCTGGACTAGGGGATCGGTTCTGGGCTCTGGGCTCGGCTCGAGGCTCGGCTCGGGGCTCGACTCTGGGATCAGTTCGGCTCGCCTCTGGACTGGGCTTGGGGATCGGCTGAAGGCTTGGCTCTGGCCTGGCTCGGCTCGGCTGTAGGCTGGGCTCGGGGCTCGGTTCGAGGCTCTGCTCTGGGCTTGGCCCTGACTCGGCTCGCCTCGGCTCTAGGCTCGGCTCGGTGCTGGTCTCTGGGTTCGGCTCGGCTAGGCTGTGGGCTTGGTTAGGGGATCGGCTCATGGCTCTGGGCTCGGCTTGAGTCTGGGATTCGACTTGGCTCGGGGTTCGGCTCGAGGTTCGGCTCTGGGCTGGGCTGGCTCGTGTCGTCTCTGGGCTCGGCTCGGCTCGAGGCTCGGTTCGGGTCCGGGCTCTGGGTTCGGCTCTGCTCGGCTCTAGGCTGGGCTCGGGGCTCAGGTCTGGGTTGGGCTCGGCTCAGGGCCGGCTCTGGCCGCGGCTTGGCTCAGCTCTAGGCTCGGCTCGGGGCTCGGATCTGGACTCGGCTCGGCTCGGCTCTGGGATGGTCTAGGGGATAGGCTCTGGGCTCTGGGATAGGCTTGGCTCGAGGCTTGGCTCGGGGCTCGGCTCGAGGTTCGGCTCTGGGCTGGGTTAGGGTATCGGCTCTGGGATCTGGGCTCTGCTCGGCGCTTGCCGAGGAATGGCTCAGGGCTGGGCTCAGGGCTGGGCTCTGGGCTGGGCTCGAGGCTCTGCTCGGTCTTCTGCTAGACTCGGCTCTGTGATCGTCTCGGCTCTTCTCTGGGGTGGCTCTGGGCTGGGCTTGGTGATCAGGTCGAGGCTCGGCTCTGGGCTCGGCTCGGCTCTGGGCTGGGCTAGGGGATCGGCTCTGGGTTCTGGGCTCTGCTCAAGGCTCGGCTCTGGGCTCGGCTCGGCTCGAAGCTCGGTTAGGGGACGGGCTCTGGCTCGGCTCTGCTCGGCTGTGAGCTGGGCTTCGGGCTCGCCTCTGGACTCTGCTCAGCTCGGCTCGGTGCCGGCTCTGGGCTCGGCTCGGGGCTGGGCTCTGGGCTCGGCTCGGACTTGGCACGGGGCCAGTCTCTGGGCTCGACTGTGCTTGGCTCTGACTGGGGTCGGCTCGGCTCGGCTCTGGACTCGGCTCGGCTCTGGGCTGGGCCCGGGGATCGACTCGGGGCTCGGCTCGAGGCTCGGCTCGGGGCTGGCTCGTGTCGGCTTTGGGCTGGGCTCTGGGATCGGCTCTGGTCTTGACTCGGCTCGAGGCTGGGCTCTGGGCTCGGCTCGGTCTTCGGCTAGACTCGGCTCTGTGCTTGGCTCGTCTCGGCTCTGGGCTGGGCTCTGGGCTGGGCTCGGGAATCGGCTCAGGGCTGGGGGATCGGCTCAAGGCTCGGCTCTGGACTGGCTCGGCTTTGCTGTAGGCCGGGCTCGGGTGTCGGCTCGAGGCTCGTTTTGGGGCCGGTCTCTGGGCTCGGCTCTGCTCGGGGTAAGGCTGGGCTCAGGGCTCGGATCTGGGTTCGGCTCGGCTCAGCTGTAGGCTGGGCTCGGGTGTCGGCTCGAGGCTCGTTTCGGGGCCGGCCTCTGGGCTCGGCTGTGGGCTCAGCTCGACTCGGCTCTTAGCTGGGCTCGGGGGTCGGATCGAGGGTTGTCTCAGGGCTAGGCTCGGTGCCGGGCTCTGAGCTCAACTCGGGGCTGGGCTCTGCGCTGGTATGTCTCGGTTCTGGGCTGGGCTCAGGGAACGGCTCGAGGCTCGGCTCTGGGCTCTGCTCTGGACTCGGCTCGGCTCGGCTCGAGGCTGGGCTCAGGGCTTGACTCTAGGTTCGGTTCTGGGCTCGGCTCGGGCATCGGCTCTGGGATGAGCTGGGGCATTGGCTCTGGGCTCGTCTCGGGGCTCGTCTTCTCTCGGCTTTGGGCTGGGTTCAGGTATCGGCTCTGGTCTTGACTCGGCTCGAGGCTCGGCTCTGGGCTGTGCTCGGCTCGGATCTAGGTTGGGCTTGGGGCTCAGCTCTGGGCTTGGCGTGGCTCGGCTCTGGGCTGGGCTACAAGATCGGCTCTGGGCTCTGGGCTCGGCTCTGACGCGTCTCAGGTCTAGGCTGGGCACGGTGCTGGTCTCTGGGTTCGGCTCGGCTCGGCTCTAGGCTGGGCTCGGTGCTGGTCTCCGGATTCGGCTCAGCTCGTCTCTAGGCTGGGCTCGGTGCTGGTCTCTGGGTTCGGCTCGGCTCGGCTCTAGGCTGGGCTCGGGTCTCGGCTCTGGGTTCGGCTCTGGACTCGATTCGGCTCGGCTCTATTCTGGGCTTGGGGATTGTCTCTGGGCTCGTCTCGGGGCTCGGCTCTGGCTCTGTGCTCAGCTGGGCTCGGGGCTTTGCTCGAGGCTTGGCACGGGGACGGTCTCTGGGCTCGGCTCGGCTCTTGGCTGGGCTTGGGGCTGGGCTCTTGGCTGGGCACTAGGCTCGGCTCCGGGTTCGGCTCTGGACTCTGCTCGCCTCGGCTCTGGACTGGGCACGGGGATTGTCTTGGGGCTCATCTCGAGGCTCAGCTCAGGGCTCAGGGATCGGCTCTTGTCTTGGCTCGGCTCAAGGCTAGGTTTGGGTAGGGTCGCTGGGCTCGGCGATCGGCTCGAGGCGTGTTTCGGGGCCGGTCTCTGGGCTCGGCTCGGCTCTGGGCTGGGCTCGGGTATCGGTTCGGGGCTCGGCTCAGCTCGGCTCTGGGATGGGTTCAGGGATTGGCTCTGGACTCGGCTCGGCTCAGGGCTCGGCTGGAGCCTCGGCTCTGGGCTCGTCTCGTCTCTGGTCTGGGTTAGGGTATCGTCTCTGGGCTCGCCTCTGCTCTTGGCGAGGCTCGGCTCGATTCTGGGCTCTGGGCTCGGCTCGCCGCGACTCTAGGCTGGGCTCGGGGCTCGGCTCGAGGCTCAGCTCGGGCAGGTCTCTGGGCTCGGCTCGGCTCGGCTGTTAGTTGGCCTCGGGGCTCGGCTCTAGGTTGGGCTTGAGGCTCGGCTCTGGGCTCGTCTCCTCTCGGCTCGGGCCGGTCTCTGCGCTCTGCTCGGCTCTAGGCTGGGCTCGGGGCTCAGCTCTGGGCTCGGCTCGAGGCTCGGCTATGGGCTCGTCTCCTCTCGGCTCTAGGTTTGGTTTGGGGCTCGGCTCTCGGTTCGGTTCTGGGCTCAGCGCGGCTCGGCTCTGGGCTGGGCTAGGGTATCGGCTCTGCACTCTGGGCGTGGCTCGGTGCTTGGCGAGGCGAGGCTTGGCTTGGCTCTAGGCTGCGCTCGGGTCTCGGCTTGAGGCTCGTTTCGTGACCGGTCTCTGGGCTTGGCTCTGCTCGGCTCTGAGCTGGGCTCTCGGCTCGGACTTGGACTCGGCTCGGCACGGCTCTAGGCTGAGCTCTTGGCTCAGCCAGAGGCTGGGCTCTGGGCTCAGCGCGGCTCGGCTCTAGGCTGGGCTCGGGTCTCGGCTCTGGACTCGGCTCGGCTCGGCTCTAGGCTGGGCTGCGGTCTCTGCTCTGGGTTCGGCTCGGCTCGGGGCTGGGCTCTGTGTTCGCCTCGGCTCGGCTGGGCTCTGGGCTGGGCTCTGGACTCGGCTTTGCTCGGCTCTAATCTGGGCTCGGGTCTCGGATCTGGGCTCGGGTCTCGGCTCTGGGCTCGGCTCTGCTCTGTGTTCGGCACGGCTCTTGGCTAGTGGCTCTGTCTGGGCTCGACTCGGGGATGGGCTCTGGGCTCGGCTCGGCTCTGGACTGGGCCACGTTATTGGCTCTGGGCTGTGTGCTCGGCTAGTCTCGAGGTTTGGCTCAAGCTCCGGCTCTGGGATCGTCTCGTCTCTGGTCTGGACTAGGGGATCGGTTCTGGGCTCTGGGCTCGGCTCGAGGCTCGTCTTGGGGCTCGACTCTGGGATCAGCTCGGCTCGGCTCTGAGCTGGGCTCGGGGGTGGGATCGAGGCTTTTCTTGGGGCTCGGCTCGGTGCCGGGCTCTGGGCTGGGCTAGGGTATCGGCTCTGGGCTGGGCTAGGGTATTGGCTCTGGGCTGGACTAGGGTATCTGCTCTGGGCTCGGCTCTTGGCGAGGCTCGGCTCGAGGCTGGGCTCTGGGCTCGGCTCACCTCGACTCTAGGCTGGGCTCGTGGCTCGGCTTGAGGCTCAGCTCGGGCTGGTGTCTGGGCTCGGTTGTGCTCGGCTCTGAGCTGGGCTCGGGGCTCGGCTCTGGACTCGGCTCATCTCGGCTCGTTTCTAGCTCTGGGCTGGGCTCGGTCCTCGGCTAGTCTCGGCTCTGGGGTGGGCCCAGGAATCGGCTCTGGGCTCGGCTCTAGGTTCGGCTCTGGACTCTGCTCGCCTCGGCTCTGGGCTGGGCACGGGGATTGTCTTGGGGCTCGTCTCGAGGCTCTGCTCAGGGCTCAGGGATCGGCTCTGGTGTTGGCTCGGCTCAAGGCTAGTCTCGGGTAGGGTCGCTGGGCTTGGCGATCGGCTCGAGGCGTGTTTCGGGGCCGGTCTCTGGGCTTGGCTCGGCTCTGGGCTGGGCTTGGGGATTGGTTCGGGGCTCGGCTCGAGGCTCAGCTCTGGAGTCGGCACGGCTCGTGTCTAGGCTGGGCTCGGGGCTTGGCTCTAGGTTTGGCTCTGGACTCGGCTCGCTTCGGCTTTGGGCTGGGCTCAAGGATCGGCTCTGGTCTTGGCTCGGCTCGAGTCTAGGCTCGGCTCGAGTGTCACTGGGCTCGGCGATCGGCTCGAGGAGCGTTTCGGGGCCGGTCTCTGGGCCCGGATCGGCTCGGGGCTCGGCTCGAGGCACGACTCGGAGCTGGGCTCAGGGATAGGCTCTGGGATTGGCTCGGAGCTGGGCTCTCGGCTCAGCCTTGGACTCGGCTCTAGGCTGAGCTCTTGGCTCGGCCAGAGGCACGGGTCTGGGCTCGGCGCGGCTCGGCTCTAGGCTGGGCTCGGGGCTCGGCTCTGGGCTCGGCGCGCCTCGGCTCTGGGCTGGGCTCGGGGATTGTCTCTGGGCTCGGCTCTGGGCTCGTCTTCTCTCGGCTTTGGGCTGGGTTCAGGTATCGGCTCTGGTCTTGACTCGGCTCGGGGCTTGGCTCGAGCCTCGGCTCGGTCTTTGGCTAGACTTGGCTCTGTGCTCGGCTCGGCTCGGCTCTGGGGTGGGCTGTGGGCTGGGGTCGGGTATCGGCTCGATGCTCGGCTCTGGGCTGGCTCGGCTCGGCTGTAGTCTTGGCTCGGGGCTTGGCTCTGGTTTCGGCTCGGCTCAGCTCTGGGCTGGGCTCTGGGCTGGGGTCAGGTATCGGCTCGAGGCTCGGCTCTGGGCTGGCTCAGCTCGGCTCTGGGCTGTGCTCAGGGATAGGCTCTGGTCTCGGCTCGGCTCTGGGCTCGGCTCGGCTCTGTGTTCGGCACGGCTTTTGGCTATTGGCTCTGTCTGGGCTCGACTCGGGGATGGGCTCTGGGTTCGGCTCGGCTCGGCTCGGCTCTGGACTGGGCTACGTTATCGGCTCTGGGCTCTGTGCTCGGCTCGGCTTGGCTCTAGGCTGAGCTCGGGGCTCGGCTCTGGGTTTGGCTCTGGGCTCGGTGCGGCTCTGCTCTGCACGGGGCTCAGGGATAGACTCTGGTCTTGACTCGGCTCAAGGCTAGTCTCGGGTAGGGTCGCTGGGCTTGGCGATCGGCTCGAGGCGTGTTTCGGGGCCGGTCTCTGGGCTAGGCTCGGGGATCGGTTCAGGGTTCGGCTCGAGGCTCGGCTCTGCGCTGGCTCGTCTCGGCTCAGGGCTGGGCTCGGGGCTCGGCTCTTGGTTCGGCTTGGCTGAGCTCTAGGCTGGGCTCTGGGCTCGGCTCTGGGCTCGGCTTGGCTGTGGTCTTGGCTAGGGGATCGGCTCACAGCTCTGGGCTCGACTCGAGTCTGGGATTCGACTTGGCTCGGGGCTCGGCTCGAGGTTCGGCTCTGGGCTGGGCTAGAGTATTGGCTATGGCCTCGGCTCGGCGCTTGGCGAGGCTCGGCTCAGCTCGGCTCTGGGCTCGGCTCGCCTCTAGGGTGCGCTCTGGGCTTGGCTAGGGGATCGGCTCTTGGCTCGTCTCGTCTCGGCTCTGGGCTGGGCTAGGGGATCGGTTCTGGGCTCTGGGCTCGGCTCGAGGCTCGACTCGGGGCCCGACTCTGGGCTCAGCTCTCAGCTCGGCTCTGGACTCGGCTCGGCTCGGCTCTAGGCTGGGCTGCGGTCTCTGCTCTGGGTTCGGCGCGGCTGGGGGCTGGGCTCTGTGTTCGCCTCGGCTCGGCTGGGCTCTGGGCTGGGCTCTGGACTCGGCTTTGCTCGGCTCTAATCTGGGCTCGGGTCTCGGATCTGGGCTCGGGTCTCGGCTCTGGGCTCGGCTCTGCTCTGTGTTCGGCACGGCTCTTGGCTAGTGGCTCTGTCTGGGCTCGACTCGGGGATGGGCTCTGGGCTCGGCTCGGCTCTGGACTGGGCCACGTTATTGGCTCTGGGCTGTGTGCTCTGCTAGTCTCGAGGTTTGGCTCAAGCTCCGGCTCTGGGATCGTCTCGTCTCTGGTCTGGACTAGGGGATCGGTTCTGGGCTCTGGGCTCGGCTCGAGGCTCGTCTCGGGGCTCGACTCTGGGATCAGCTTGGCTCGGCTCTGAGCCGGGCTCGGGGGTGGGATCGAGGCTTTTCTCGGGGCTCGGCTCGGTGCCGGGCTCTGGGCTGGGCTAGGGTATCGGCTCTGGGCTGGGCTAGGGTATCGGCTCTGGGCTGGACTAGGGTATCTGCTCTGGGCTCGGCTCTTGGCGAGGCTCGGCTCGGTGCCGGGCTCTGGGCTGGGCTAGGGTATCGGCTCTGGGCTGGGCTAGGGTATCGGCTCTGGGCTGGACTAGGGTATCTGCTCTGGGCTCGGCTCGCCGTGACTCTAGGCTGGGCTCGGGGCTCGGCTCTGGGTTCGGCTCGGGGCTGGTGTCGAATATCGGCTCGAGGCTCGTCTCTGGGCTGTGCTCGGCTCGGCTCTAGGTTGGGCTTGGGGCTCAGCTCTGGGCTCGGCGTGGCTCAGCTCTAGGCTGGGCTGGGCTAGGAGATCGGCTCTGGGCTCCGGGCTCGGCTTGACACGGCTCTAGGCTTGGCTCGGGGCTCGGCTCGAGCCTCTGCTCCGGGCTCGGTTCTAACTCGGCTTCGCTCGGGTTTCGGCTCTGGGTTCGGCTCACCTCAGCTCTAGGCTGTGCTCGGGGCTCTGCTCAAGGCTTGGCTAGGGGCCTGTCTCTGGGCTCTGGGCTCGGCTCTGACTCGGCTCAGCTCGGCTCTAGAGTGGGCTCGGGTCTCGGCTCTGGTTTCGGCTCTGGACTCAGCTCGGCTCTATTCTGGGCTTGGGGATTGTCTATGGACTCGTCTCGAGGCTCGGGGCCCAGCTCTGGGCTCGGCTCGCCAAGACTCTAGGCTGGGCTCGGGGCTCGGCTCTTGGCTGGGCTCTAGGCTCGGCTCTGGGTTCGGCTCGGGGCTGGTGTCGAATATCGGCTCGAGGCTCGTCTCTGGGTTCGGCTCGGCTTGGCTCTTGGCTGGGCTCGGGGCTCGGCTCTAAGCTCGGCTCTAGGCTCGGCTTGGGGTTCGGCCCTTGACTCTGCTCGCTGCTTGTCTTGGGGCTCGTCTCGAGGCTCAGCTCAGGGCTCAGCGATCGGCTCTTGTCTTGGCTCGGCTCAAGGCTAGGCTCGGGTAGGGTCGCTGGGCTCGGCGATCGGCTCGAGGCGTCTTTCGAGGACGGTCTCTGGGCTCGGCTCGGCTCTGGGCTGGGCTCGGGGATCGGTTCGGGCCTCGGCTCGAGGCCCGGCTCTGGACTCTGATCTCGGCTGGGCTCGGGGCCTTGCTCGAGGCTTAGCTCGGGGACGGTCTCTGGGCTCGGCTTGGCTCTTGGCTGGGCTCTGGGCTCGGCTTTTGGCTGGGCTCTGGGCTCGGCTCTGGGCTCGGCTCTAGGCTCGGGTCTAGGCTCGGCTCAGGGTTCGGCTCTGGACTCTCCTCGCCTCGGCTCTGGGCTCGTCTCCTCTCGCCTCGGGCCGGTATCTGGGTTCTGCTCGGCCCGGGGCTGGCCTCTGGGCTGGTCTAGGGGATCGTCTCTGGGCTCGGCTCGTCTTGACTCTAGGCTGGGCTCGGCTCGAGTCTCAGCTCGGGCCGGTCTCTGGCCTCGGCTCGGCTCAGCTGTGAGCTGTCCTCGGGGCTCGGCTCTAGGTTAGGCTTGAGGCTCGGCTCTGGGCTCATCTCCTCTCAGCTCGGGCCGGTCTCTGGGCTCGGCTCGGCTATGGTCTGGCGTCGGCGCTGGGGTCCGGTAGCGGCTCGAGGCTCGGCTCTGGGCTGTGCTCAGCTCGGATCTAGGTTGGGCTTGGGGCTCAGCTCTGGGCTTGGCGTGGCTCGGCTCTGGGCTGGGCTAGAAGATCGGCTCTGGGCTCTGGGCTCGGCTCTGACGCGTCTCGGCTCTAGGCTGGGCTCGGTGCTGGTCTCTGGGTTCGGCTTGGCTCGGCTCTAGGCTGGGCTTGGTGCTGGACTCAGCTCGGCTTGGGACTCGGCTCGAGGTTCGGCTCTGGGCTCGTCTCGTCTCTTGTCTGGCTTAGGTTATGGGATGTGGGTGAGGCTCGGCGCTTGGCGAGGCTCGTCTCGAGGCTGGGCTCTGGGCTCGGCTTGGCTCGGCTGTGAGCTGGCCTCGGGGATCGGCTCTAGGCTGGGCTCGAGGCTCGTCTCTGGGCTCGTCTCCTCTCGGCTCCGGTGGATCTCTGTGCTCTCCTCGGCTCTAGGCTGGGCTCGGTGCTGGTCTCTGGGTTTGGCTCGGCTCGGCTCTAGGCTGGGCTCGGGTCTCGGCTCTGGGTTCAGCTCTGGACTCGATTCGGCTCGGCTCTATTCTGGGCTTGGGGATTGTCTCTGGGCTCGTCTCGAGGCTCGGCTCTGGGCTCTGTGCTCGGCTGGGCTCGGGGCTTTGCTCGAGGCTTGGCACGGGGACGGTCTCTGGGCTCGGCTCGGCTCTTGGCTGGGCTTGGGGCTGGGCTCTTGGCTGGGCACTAGGCTCGGCTCGGGGTTCGGCTCTGGACTCTGCTCGCCTCGGCTCTGGGCTGGGCTCGGGGATTGTCTTGGGGCTCGTCTCGAGGCTCAGCTCAGGGCTCAGGGATCGGCTCTTGTCTTGGCTCGGCTCAAGGCTACTCTCGGGTAGGGTCGCTGGGCTCGGCGATCGGCTCGAGGCGTGTTTCGGGGCTGGTCTCTGGGCTCGGCTCGGCTCTGGGCTGGGCTCAGGTATCGGTTCGGGACTCGGCTCAGCTCGGCTCTGGGATGGGTTCAGGGATTGGCTCTGGACTCGGCTAGGCTCGGGGCTCGGTTCGAGCCTCGGCTCTGGGCTCGTCTCATCTCTGGTCTGGGTTAGGGTATCGTCTCTGGGCTCGCCTCTGCTCTTGGCGAGGCTCGGCTCGAGTCAGGGCTCTGGGCTCGGCTCGCCGCGACTCTAGGCTGGGCTCGGGGCTCGGCTCGAGGCTCAGCTCGGGCAGGTCTCTGGGCTCGGCTCGGCTCGACTGTTAGTTGGCCTCGGGGCTCGGCTCTAGGTTGGGCTTGAGGCTCGGCTCTGGGCTCGTCTCCTCTCGGCTCGGGCCGGTCTCTGCGCTCTGCTCGGCTCTAGGCTGGGCTCGGGGCTCAGCTCTGGGCTCGGCTCGAGGCTTGGCTATGGGCTCGTCTCCTCTCGGCTCTAGGTTTGGTTTGGGGCTCGGCTCTCGGTTCGGTTCTGGGCTCAGCGCGGCTCGGCTCTGGGCTGGGCTAGGGTATCGGCTCTGCACTCTGGGCGAGGCTCGGCGCTTGGCGAGGCGAGGCTTGGCTTGGCTCTAGGCTGCGCTCGGGCCTTGGCTTGAGGCTCGTTTCATGACCGGTCTCTGGGCTCGGCTCTGCTCGGCTCTGAGCTGGGCTCTCGGCTCGGACTTGGACTCGGCTCGGCACGGCTCTAGGCTGAGCTCTTGGCTCAGCCAGAGGCTGGGCTCTGGGCTCAGTGCGGCTCGGCTCTGGGCTGTGCTCAGGGATACGCTCTGGTCTTGGCTCGGCTCTGGGCTCGGCTCTGGGCTGGTCTAGGGGATCGTCGATGGGCTCGGGATTGGCTCTGGACTCGGCTCGGCTCTGGGATGGGCTCGGGGATTGGCTCTGGACTCGGCTCGAGCCTCAGCTCTGGGCTCGTCTCCTCTCACCTCTGGCCAGGCTCTGGGATCTGCTCGGCTCTGGGCTCTGCTCGGCTCTGGGCTGGCCTCTGGGCTCGTCTAGGGGATCGTCTTTGGGCTCGGCTCAGTTCTGGGATAGGCTCGGGATTGGCTCTGGACTCGGCTCGGCTCTGGGATGGGCTCGGGGATTGGCTCTGGACTCGGCTCGGCTCGGGGCTCAGCTCGAGCCTCGGCTCTGGGCTCGTCTCGTCTCTGGTCTGGGTTAGGGTATCGGCTCTGGACTCGCCTCGGCTCTTGGCGAGGCTCGGCTCGAGGCTGGGCTCTGGGCTTGGCTCTCCGTGACTCTAGGCTGGGCTCGGAGCTCGGCTCGAGACTCAGCTCTGGTAGGTCTCTGGGCTCGGCTCGGCTCGGCTGTGAGCTGTCCTCGGGGCTCGGCTCTAGGTTAGGCTTGAGGCTCGGCTCTGTGCTCGTCTCCTCTCGGCTCGGGCCGGTCTCTGGGCTCGGCTCGGCTCTGGGATGGGCTCTGGGATTGGCTCTGGACTCGGCTCGGCTCGGGGCTCGGCTCGAGGTTCGACTCTGGGCTCGGCTCGTCTCGACTCTAGGCTGGGCTTGGCTAGAGTCTCAGCTCGGGCCGGTCTCTGGGCTCGGCTCGGCTCGGCTGTGAGCTGTCCTCGGGGCTTGGCTCTACGTTAGGCTTGAGGCTCGGCTCTGTGCTCGTCTCCTCTCGGCTCGGGCCGTCTCTGGGCTCGGCTCGGCTCTGGGATGGGCTGGGGGATTGGCTCTGGACTCGGCTCGGCTCGGAGTCGCCTCGAAGTTCGGCTCTGGGCTCGTCTCATCTCTGGTCGGGATTAGGGTATGGGCTCGGGGCGAGGCTCGGTGCTTGGCGAGGCTCGTCTCGAGGCTGGGCTCAGCTCGAGGCGCCGCTCAGTCCGGTCTCTGGGCTCGGCTCGGCTCGGCTGTGAGCTGGCCTCAGGGCTGTGCTCTAGGTTGGGCTTGAGGCTCGGCTCGAGGCTCGTCTCCTCTCCACTCGGGCTGGTCTCTGGGCTCGGCTTGGCTCTGGGCTGGCGTCGGCGCTGGGGTCCCGTATTGGCTCGAGGCTCGGCTCTGGGCTGTGCTCGGCTCGGATCTAGGTTGGACTTGGGGCTGAGCTCTGGACTCGTCGTGGCTCGGCTCTGGGCTGGGCTAGGAGATCGGCTCTGGGCTTTGGGCTCGGCTCGACGCGTCTCTAGGCTTGGCTCGGGGCTCGGCTCGAGGCTCTGCTCTGTGCTCAGCTCTGACTCGTCTCGGCTCTAGGCTGGGCTCGGTGCTGGTCTCTGGGTTCGGCTTGGCTCGGCTCTAGGCTGGGCTTGGTGCTGGTCTCTGGATTCGGCTCGGCTCGGCTCTAGGCAGGGCTCTGGTTTCGGCTCTGACTCGGGTCTGCTCGGCTCTAGGCTGGGCTGGGGGCTCGGCTCGTCTCAACTCTAGGCTGGGCTCGGCTCGAAGCTCAGCTCAGGCCGGTCTTTGGGCTCGGCTCGGATCGGCTGTGAGCTGGGCTCGGGGCTCGGCTCTAGGCTGGGCTCGAGGCTCGGCTCTGGGCTCATCTCCTCTCGGCTCGGGCCGGTCTCTGCGCTTTGCTCGGCTCTAGACTGGGCTCGGGGCTCAGGTCTGGGCTCGGCTCGAGGCTCGGCTATGGGCTCGTCTCCTCTCGGCTCTAGTTTGATTTTGGGGCTCAGCTCTCAGTTCGATTCTGGGCTCAGCGCGGCTCGCCTCTGGGCTGGGCTAGGGTATCGGCTCTGCACTCTGGACTCGGCTCGGCTCGGGGCTCGGCTCGAGCCTCGACTCTGGGCTTGTCTCTGCTCTGCGTTAGGGTATCGGCTCTGGACTCGCCTCGGCTCTTGGCGAGGCTGGGCTCGAGGCTGGGCTCTGGGCTCGGCTCGCCACGACTCTAGGCTGGGCTCGGGGCTCGGCTCGAGGCTCAGCTCGGGCAGGTCTCTGGGCTCGGTTCGGCTGTGAGCTGGCCTCGGGGCGCGGCTCTAGGTTGGGCTTGAGGCTCGGCTCTGGGCTCGTCTCCTCTCGGCTCGGGCCATCTCTGGGCTCGGCTCGGCTCTGGGATGGGCTCGGGGATTGGCTCTGGACTCGGCTCGGCTCGGAGTCGCCTCGAAGTTCGGCTCTGGGCTCGTCTCATCTCTGGTCGGGATTAGGGTATGGGCTCGGGGCGAGGCTCGGTGCTTGGCGAGGCTCGTCTCGAGGCTGGGCTCAGCTCGAGGCGCCGCTCAGTCCGGTCTCTGGGCTCGGCTCGGCTCGGCTGTGAGCTGGCCTCAGGGCTGTGCTCTAGGTTGGGCTTGAGGCTCGGCTCGAGGCTCGTCTCCTCTCCACTCGGGCTGGTCTCTGGGCTCGGCTTGGCTCTGGGCTGGCGTCGGCGCTGGGGTCCCGTATTGGCTCGAGGCTCGGCTCTGGGCTGTGCTCGGCTCGGATCTAGGTTGGACTTGGGGCTGAGCTCTGGACTCGTCGTGGCTCGGCTCTGGGCTGGGCTAGGAGATCGGCTCTGGGCTTTGGGCTCGGCTCGACGCGTCTCTAGGCTTGGCTGGGGCTCGGCTCGAGGCTCTGCTCTGTGCTCAGCTCTGACTCGTCTCGGCTCTAGGCTGGGCTCGGTGCTGGTCTCTGGGTTCGGCTTGGCTCGGCTCTAGGCTGGGCTTGGTGCTGGTCTCTGGATTCGGCTCGGCTCGGCTCTAGGCAGGGCTCTGGTTTCGGCTCTGACTCGGGTCTGCTCGGCTCTAGGCTGGGCTGGGGGCTCGGCTCGTCTCAACTCTAGGCTGGGCTCGGCTCGAAGCTCAGCTCGGGCCGGTCTTTGGGCTCGGCTCGGATCGGCTGTGAGCTGGGCTCGGGGCTCGGCTCTAGGCTGGGCTCGAGGCTCGGCTCTGGGCTCGTCTCCTCTCGGCTCGGGCCGGTCTCTGCGCTTTGCTCGGCTCTAGACTGGGCTCGGGGCTCAGGTCTGGGCTCGGCTCGAGGCTCGGCTATGGGCTCGTCTCCTCTCGGCTCTAGTTTGATTTTGGGGCTCAGCTCTCAGTTCGATTCTGGGCTCAGCGCGGCTCGCCTCTGGGCTGGGCTAGGGTATCGGCTCTGCACTCTGGACTCGGCTCGGCTCGGGGCTCGGCTCGAGCCTCGACTCTGGGCTTGTCTCTGCTCTGCGTTAGGGTATCGGCTCTGGACTCGCCTCGGCTCTTGGCGAGGCTGGGCTCGAGGCTGGGCTCTGGGCTCGGCTCGCCACGACTCTAGGCTGGGCTCGGGGCTCGGCTCGAGGCTCAGCTCGGGCAGGTCTCTGGGCTCGGTTCGGCTGTGAGCTGGCCTCGGGGCGCGGCTCTAGGTTGGGCTTGAGGCTCGGCTCTGGGCTCGTCTCCTCTCGGCTCGGGCCGTCTCTGGGCTCGGCTCGGCTCTGGGATGGGCTCGGGGATTGGCTCTGGACTCAGCTCGGCTTGGGGCTCGGCTCGAGGTTCGGCTCTGGGCTCGTCTCATCTCTTGTCTGGCTTAGGTTATGGGCTCTGGGCGAGGCTCGGCGCTTGGCGAGGCTCGTCTCGAGGCTGGGCTCTGGGCTCGGCTTGGCTCGGCTGTGAGCTGGCCTCGGGGCTCGGCTCTAGGCTGGGCTCGAGGCTCGTCTCTGGGCTCGTCTCCTCTCGGCTCCGGCGGATCTCTGTGCTCTGCTCGGCTCTAGGCTGGGCTCGGGGCTCAGGTCTGGGCTCGGCTCGAGGCTCGGCTATGGGCTCGTCTCCTCTCGGCTCTAGTTTGGGTTTGGGGCTCGGCTCTCGGTTGGGTTCTGGGCTCAGAGCGGCTTGGCTCTGGGCTGAGCTCGGGGATTGTCTCTGGGCTCATCTCTGGGCTCGTCTTCTCTCGGCTTCGGGCTGGGTTCAGGTATCGGCTCTGGTCTTGACTCGGCTCGAGGCTGGGCTTTGAGCTCGGCTCGGTCTTCGGCTATACTCGGCTCTGGGTTCGGTTCGGATCGGCTCTGGGCTGGGCTCTGGGCTGGGGTCGGGTATCGGCTCGAGGCTCGGCTCTGGGCTGGCACGGCTCGGTTCTGGGCTGTGCTCAGGGATAGGCTTTGGTCTCGGCTCGGCTTTGGGAGGGGCTCGGGGATTGGCTCTGGACTCGGCTCGAGCCTCTAACTCTGGGCTAGTCTCCTATCGCCTCGGGCAGGTCTCTGGTCTCGGCTCGGCTCTGGGCTGGGCTCTGGGCTGGTCTAGGGGATCGTCGATGGGCTCAGGATTGGCTCTGGACTCGGCTCGGCTCTGGGATGGGCTCGGGGATTGGCTCTGGACTCGGCTCGAGCCTTGGCTCTGGGCTCGTCTCCTCGCCTCGGGCCGGTCTCTGGGCTCTGCTCGGCCCGGGGCTGGCCTCTGGGCTGGTCTAGGGGATCATTTCTGGGCTCAGCTCTGGGATGGGCTTGGGATTGGCTCTGGACTCGGCTCGGCTCTGGGATGGGCTCGGGGATTGGCTCTGGACTCGGCTCGGCTCGGCTGTGAGCTGGCCTCAGGGCTGTGCTCTAGGTTGGGCTTGAGGCTCTGCTCTGGGCTCATCTCCTCTCGGCTCGGGCCGATCTCTGGGCTCGGCTCGGCTCTGGGCTGGGCTCGGGGCTGGGGTCGGGTATCGGCTCGAGGCTCGGATCTGGGCTGTGCTCGGCTCGGATCTAGGTTGGACTTGGGGCTGAGCTCTGGACTCGGCGTGGCTCGGCTCTGTGCTGGGCTAGGAGATCGGCTCTGGGCTCCGGGCTCGGCTCTACACGGCTCTAGGCTTGGCTGGGGCTCGGCTCGAGGCTCTGCTCTGGGCTCGGCTCTGACTCCTCCCGGCTCTAGGCCGGGCTCGGTGTTGGTCTCTGGGTTCGGCTCGGCTCGGCTCTAGGCTGGGCTCTGCGCTCGGCTCTGACTCGAGTCGGCTCGGCTCTAGGCTGGGCTCAGGTCTCGGCTCTGGGTTCGGCTCTGGACTCGATTCGGCTCGGCTCTATTCTGGGCTTGGGGATTGTCTCTGGGCTCGTCTCGAGGCTCGGCTCTGGGCTCTGTGCTCGGCTGGGCTCGGGGCTTTGCTCGAGGCTTGGCACGGGGACGGTCTCTGGGCTCGGCTCGGCTCTTGGCTGGGCTTGGGGCTGGGCTCTTGGCTGGGCACTAGGCTCGGCTCGGGGCTCGGCTCTGGACTCTGCTCGCCTCGGCTCTGGACTGGGCGCGGGGATTGTCTTGGGGCTCATCTCGA
The DNA here is from genome assembly GCF_965140245.1 of Athene noctua. Taxonomy (NCBI): domain Eukaryota; kingdom Metazoa; phylum Chordata; class Aves; order Strigiformes; family Strigidae; genus Athene; species Athene noctua. Next base: position 178,916 of record NW_027437651.1, on the reverse strand, counting down.
GGCTCAGCTCAGGGCTCAGGGATCGGCTCTTGTCTTGGCTCGGCTCAAGGCTAGGCTCGGGTAGGGTCGCTGGGCTCAGCGATCGGCTCGAGGCGTGTTTCGGGGCCGGTCTCTGGGCTCGGCTCGGCTCTGGGCTGGGCTCGGGGATCGGTTCGGTGCTCGGCTCGAGGCTTGGCTGTGCGCTGGCTTGTCTCGGCTCTGGGCTGGGCTCAGGGATCGGCTGTGGTCTCGGCTCAGCTCGGCTCTGGGATGGGCTCAGGGATTGGCTCTGGACTCGGCTCGAGCCTTGGCTCTGGGCTCGTCTCCTCTCGCCTCGGGCCGTTATCTGGGCTCTGCTCGGCCCGGGGCTGGCCTCTGGGCTGGTCTAGGGGATCGTCTCTGGGCTCGGCTCGTCTTGACTCTAGGCTGGGCTCGGCTCGAGGCTCAGCTCGGGCCGGTCTCTGGGCTCGGCTCGGCTCGGCTGTGAGCTGGCCTCGGGGCTCGGCTCTAGGCTGGGCTTGAGGCTCGGCTCTGGGCTCGGCTCCAGGCTCGGTTATGGGCTCGTCTCCTCTGGGCTCTAGTTTGGGTTTGGGGCTCGGCTCTCGGTTCGGTTCTGGGCTCAGCGCGGCTCGGCTCTGGGCTGGGCTAGGGTATCGGCTCTGCACTCTGGGCGAGGCTCGGTGCTTGGCGAGGCTCGGCTCGGCTCGGCTATAGGCTGGGATCGGGGCTCGGCTTGTGGCTCTACTGGGGCCGTTCTCTGGGCTCGGCTCGTCTGTGAGCTGCGCTCGGAGCTCGGCTTGAGGCTCGTTTCGTGACCGGTCTCTGGGCTCGGCTCTGCTCGGCTCTGGGCTGGGCTCAGCGCGGCTCGGACTTGGACTCGGCTCGGCACGGCTCTAGGCTGAGCTCTTGGCTCGGCCAGAGGCTGGGCTCTGGGCTCAGCGCGGCTCGGCTCTAGGCTGGGCTCGGGTCTCGGCTCCGGGCTCGGCGCGGCTCGGCTCTGGGCTGGGCTCGGGGATTGTCTCTGGGCTCGTCTCTGGGCTCGTCTTCTCTCGACTTTGGGCTGGGTTCAAGTATTGGCTCTGGTCTTGACTCGGCTCGAGGCTGGGCTTTGAGCTCGGCTCGGTCTTCGGCTATACTCGGCTCTGGGTTCAGTTCGGATTGGCTCTGGGCTGGGCTCTGGGCTGGGGTCGGGTATCGGCTCGAGGCTCGGCTCTGGGCTGGCTCGGCTCGGCTCTGGGCTGTGCTCAGGGATAGGCTCTGGTCTCGGCTCGGCTCTGGGATGGGCTCGGGGATTGGCTCTGGACTTGTCTCGAGCCTCGGCTCTGGGCTCGTCTCCTCTCGCCTCGGGCCGGTCTCTGGTCTCGGCTCGGCTCTGGGCTGGGCTCTGGGCTGGTCTAGGGGATCATCGATGGGCTCGGGATTGGCTCTGGACTCGGCTCGGCTCTGGGATGGGCTCGGGGATTGGCTCTGGACTCGGCTCGAGCCTCGGCTCTGGGCTCGTCTCCTCTCGCCTCGGGCCAGGCTCTGGGCACTGCTCGGCTCTGGGCTGGCCTCTGGGCTGGTCTAGGGGATTGTCTCTGGGCTCGGCTCAGCTCTGGGATGGGCTCAGGGATTGGCTCTGGACTTCGCTCGACTCGGCTCTGGGATGGGCTCGGGTATTGGCTCCGGGCTTGGCGCGGCTCAGCTCTGGGCTGGGCTCAGGGATTGTCTCTGGGCTCGTCTTGTCTCGGCTTTGGGCTGGGTTCAGGTGTCGGCTCTGGTCTTGACTTGGCTCGAGGCTGGGCTTTGATCTTGGCTCGGTCTTTGGCTATACTCGGTTCTGGGTTCGGTTCGGATCGGCTCTGGGCTGGGCTCTGGGCTGGAGTCGGTTATCAGCTCGAGGCTCAGCTCTGGGCTGGCACGGCTCGGCTCTGGGCTGTGCTCAGGGATAGGCTCTGGTCTCGGCTCGGCTCTGGGATGGGCTCGGGGATTGGCTCTGGACTCGGCTCGAGCCTCAGCTCTGCGCTCGTCTCCTCTCGCCTCGGGCTGGTCTCTGGTCTCGGCTCGGCTCTGGGCTGGCCTCTGGGCTGGTCTAGGGGATCGTCTCTGGGCTCAGCTCGGCTCTGGGATGGGCTCGGGATTGGCTCTGGACTCGGCTCGGCTCTGGGATGGGCTCGGGGATTGGCTCTGGACTCGGCTCTGGACTCGATTCGGCTTGGCTCTATTCTGGGCTTGGGGATTGTCTCTGGGCTCGGCTCGAGCCTCGGCTCTGGGCTCGGCTCGTCTCTGGTCTGGGTTAGGGTATCGGCTCTGGGCGAGGCTCGGCGCTTGGCGAGGCTCGTCTCGAGTCTGGGCTCTGGGCTCGGCTCGTCTCGACTCTAGGCTGGGCTCGGGGCTCGGCTCGAGGCTCAGCTCAGGCAGGTCTCTGGGCTTGGCTCGGCTCGGCTGTGAGCTGGCCTCGGGGCTCGGATCCAGGCTGGGCTTGAGGCTCGGCTCTGGGCTCGTCTCCTCTAGGCTCGGGCTCGTCTCTGGGCTCGACTCGGCTCTGGTCTGGGCTCGGGGCTGGGGTCGGGTATCGGCTCGAGGCTCGGCTCTGGGCTGTGCTCGGCTCGGATCTAGGTTTGACTTGGGGCCCAGCTCTGGGCTCAGCGCAGCTCGGCTCTGGGCTGGGCTAGGTGATCGGCTCTGGGCTTTTTGCTCAGCTCGACGCGTCTCTAGGCTTGGCTCGGGGCTCGTCTCGAGGCTCTGCTCTGGTCACGGCTATGACTCGTCTCGGCTCTAGGCTGGGCTCGGTGCTGGTCTCTGGGTTCGGCTCGGCTCGGCTCTAGGCTGGGCTCGGGTCTCGGCTCTGGGTTCGGCTCTGGACTCGATTCGGCTTGGCTCTATTCTGCGCTTGGGGATTGTCTCGGGGCTCGTCTCGAGGCTCGGCTCTGGGCTCTGTGCTCGGCTGGGCTCGGGGCTTTGCTCGAGGCTTGGCACGGGGACGGTCTCTGGGCTCGGCTCGGCTCTTGGCTGGGCTTGGGGCTGGGCTCTTGGCTGGGCACTAGGCTCGGCTCGGGGCTCGACTCTAGACTCTGCTCGCCTCGGCTCTGGACTGGGCACGGGGATTGTCTTTGGGCTCATCTCGAGGCTCAGCTCAGGGCTCAGGGATCGGCTCTTGTCTTGGCTCAGCTCAAGGCTATGCTCGGGTAGGGTCGTTGGGCTCAGCGATCGGCTCAAGGAGTGTTTCGGGGCCGGTCTCTGGGCTCGTCTCGGCTCTGGGCTGGGCTCGGGGATCGGTTCGGGGCTCGGCTCGAGTCTCGGCTCTGCGCTGGTTCGTCTCGGCTCTGGGCTGGGCTCGGTGCTGGTCTCTGGGTTCGGCTCGGCTCGGCTCTAGGCTGGGCTCGGGGCTCGGCTCTGGGTTCGGCTCGGCTCGGCTCTAGGCTGGGCTCTGGGCTCGGCTCGCCTCGACTCTAGTCTGGGCTCAGGGCTCGGCTCTCTGATCGGCTCAAGTCTGGGATTCGACTTGGCTAGCGGTTCGGCTCTTGGCTCGTCTCTGGGCTCGGCTCGAGTCTGGGATTCGACTTGGCTAGCGGTTCGGCTCTTGGCTCATCTCTGTGCTGGGCTAGGGGATCGGTTCTGGGCTCTGGGCTCGGCTCGAGGCTCGGCTCTTGGCTCGTCTCTGTGCTGGGCTAGGGGATCGGTTCTGGGCTCTGGGCTCGGCTCGAGGCTCGACTCGGGGCTCGGCTCTGCACTCGGCTCGGCTCTAGGCTGTGCTCCGGGCTCTGCTCTGGGTTCGGCGCGGCTCGAGGCTGGGCTCTGTGTTCGCCTCGGCTCGGCTGGGCTCTGGGTAGGGCTCTGGACTCAGCTTTGCTCGGCTCTAATCTGGGCTCGGGTCTCGGCTCTGGGCTCGGCTCGGCTCTGTGTTCGGCATGGCTCTTGGCTAGTGGCTCTGTCTGGGCTCGACTCGGGGATGGGCTCTGGGTTCCGCTCAGCTCTGGAGTGGGCTACGTTATCGGCTCTGGGCTGTGTGCTTGGCCAGGCTTGAGGCTTGGCTCGAGCTTCGGCTCTGGTCTCGTCTCGTCTCTGGTCTGGACTAGGGGATCGGTTCTGGGCGCTGGGCTCGGCTCGAGGCTCAGTTCGGGGCTGGACTCTGGGATCAGCTTGGCTCGGCTCTGAGCCGGGCTCGGGGGTCGGATCGAGGCTTGCCTCGGGCCTTGGCTCGGTGCCGGGATTGGGGCTCGACTCGAGGTTCGTCTCTGGGCTGGGCTAGGGTATCGGCTCTGGGCTCGGCGCTTGGCGAGGCGAGGCTCGAGGCTGGGCTCTTGGCTCGGATCGTTTCGACTCTAGGCTGGCCTTGTGGCTCGGCTCGAGGCTCAGCTCGGGCCGGTCTCTGGGCTCGGCTGTGTTCGTCTCTGAGCTTGGCTCGGGGCTCGGCTCTGGACTCGTCTCGTCTTGGTGCCCTGTCTGGGCTGAGCTCGGGGATTGGCTCTGGACTCGGCTCGGCTCGGGGACGGGCGCTGGGCTTGGCTCGTCTCTGGGCTAGGCACGGCGATCACACCTGGGCTCGGCTAGGGGCCGGGCGCTGGGCTCGGCTCGGCTCTGGTCTGGGCTTGGTGCTAGTCCAGTGGCTCGGCTCTGCGTCGGCTCGGCTTGGCTCGGGGCTCGGCTCGATGCTGGGCTCGGGTCGCGTCCGGGCTCTGAGCTCGGCTTGGCTCAGGGCCGGTCTAGGGGATCGTCTCTGTGTTCGGCTCGGCTCTGGGATGGGCTCGGGGATTGGCTCTGGACTCGGCTCGAGCCTCGGCTCTGCGCTCGTCTCGTCTCTGGTCTGGGTTAGGGTATCAGCTCTGGGCTCGCCTAGGCGCTTGTTGAGGCTAGGCTCGAGGCTGGGCTCTGGGCTCGGCTCACCGCGACTCTAGGCTGGGCTCGGGTGTCGACTCGAGGGTCAGCTTGGGCAGGTCTCTGGGCTCGGCTCGGCTCGGCTGTGAGCTGGCCTCGGGGCTCGGCTCTAGGTTGGGCTTGAGGCTCGGCTCTCGGCTTGTCTCCTCTCGGCTTGGGCCGGTCTCTGGGCTCGGCTGGGTTCTGGGCTGGGCTCGGGGCTGGGGTCGGGTATCGGCTCGAGGCTCGGATCTAGGTTGGGCTTGAGGCTCAGCTCTGGGCTCGGCGTGGCTCGGCTCTGGGCTGCGCTGGGATAGGAGATCGGCTCTGGGCTCTGGGCTCGGCTCAACGCGGCTCTAGGCTTGGCTCGGGGCTCGGCTCGAGGCTCTGCTCCAGGCTCAGTTCTGACTCGGCTCGGCTCTAGGCTTGGCTCGGGTCTCGGCTCTGGGTTCGGCTCGGCTCAGCTCTAGGCTGGGCTCGGGGCTCGGCTCGAGGCTTGGCTAGGGAACAGTCTCTGGGCTCTGGGCTCGGCTCTGAATCAGCTTGGGTCTCGGCTCTGGGTTCGGGTCTGGACTCAGCTCTGCTCTATTCTGGGCTTGGGGATTGTCTTGGGGCTCGTCTCGAGGCTCAGCTCAGGGCTCAGGGATCGGCTCTTGTCTTGGCTCGGCTCAAGGCTAGTCTCGGGTAGGGTCGCTGGGCTCGGGGATCGGCTCGAGGCGTGTTTCGGGGCCGGTCTCTGGGCTCGGCTCGGCTCTGGGTTGGGCTCGGTGATCGGTTCGGGGCTCGGCTCGAGGCTCGGCTCTGCGCTGGTTTGTCTCGGCTCTGGGCTGGGCTTGGCTCGGCTCTGGGCTGGGCTCGGTGCTTGTCTCTGGGTTTGGCTTGGCTCGTATCTAGGCCGGGCTCAGGGCTCGGCTCTGCGTTCGGCTCGGCTCGGCTCTAGGCTGGGATCAGGTTTCGGCTCGAGGCTTGTCTAGGGGCCAGTCTCTGGGCTCTGGGCTCAGCTCGGCTCGGCTCGGCTCTAGCCTGGGCTCGGGTCTCGGCTCTGGGTTCGGCTCTGGACTCGGCTCAGCTCTATTCTGGGCTTGGGGATTTTCTCTGGGCTCGTCTCGAGGCTCGGCTATGGGCTCTGTGCTCGGCTGGGCTCGGGGCTTTGCTCGAGGCTTGGCTAGGGGCCAGTCTCTGGGCTCTGGGCTCGGCTCTGAGTCGGCTCGGCTCTAGGCTGGGCTCGGGTCTCGGCTCTTGGTTCGGCTCTGGACTCGGCTCGGCTCGGCTCTATTCTGGGCTTGGGGATTGTCTCTGGGCTCGTCTCGAGGCTCGGCTCTGGTCTCTGTGCTCGGCTGGGCTCGGGGCTTTTCTCGAGGCTTTGCTCGGGGACGGTCTCCGGTCTAGGGCTCGGCTCTTGGCGGGGCTCGGGGCTCGGCTCTTTGCTGGGCTCAGGGCTCGCATCTTGGCTGGGCTCTGGGCTTGGCTGTAGGCTCGGCTCGGGGTTCGGCTCTGGACTCTGCTCGCCTCGGCTCTGGGCTGAGCTCGGGCATTGTCTTGGGGCTCGTCTCGAGGCTCAGCTCAGGGATCAGGGATTGGCTCTGGTCTTGGCTCGGCTCAAGGCTAGTCTCGGGTAGGGTCGCTGGGCTCGGGGATCGGCTCGAGGCGTGTTTTGGGGCCGGTCTCTGGGCTAGGCTCGGGGATCGGTTCAGGGTTCGGCTCTAGGCTCGGCTCTGCCCTGGCTCGTCTCGGCTCAGGGCTGGGCTCGGGGCTCGGCTCTGGGTTCGGCTCGGCTGAGCTCTAGGCTGGGCTCTGGGCTCGGCTCGCCTCGACTCTAGGCTGGGCTCGATGCTCGGCTCTGGGCTCGGCTCGGCTGTGGTCTTGGCTAGGGGATCGGCTCACAGCTCTGGGCTCGGCTTGAGTCTGGGATTCGACTTGGCTCGGGGCTCGGCTCGAGGTTCGGCTCTGGGCTGGGCTAGAGTATTGGCTATGGCCTCGGCTCGGCGCTTGGCGAGGCTCGGCTCAGCTCGGCTCTGGGCTCGGCTCGCCTCTAGGGTGCGCTCTGGGCTTGGCTAGGGGATCGGCTCTTGGCTCATCTCGTCTCGGCTCTGGGCTGGGCTAGGGGATCGGTTCTGGGCTCTGGGCTCGGCTCGAGGCTCGACTCGGGGCCTGACTCTGGGCTCAGGGCTCGGCTCTGCTCTGTGTTCGGCACGGCTCTTGTCTAGTGGCTCTGTCTGGGCTCGACTCGGGGATGGGCTCTGGGCTCGGCTCGGCTCTGGACTGGGCCACGTTATTGGCTCTGGACTGTGTGCTCGGCTAGGCTCGAGGCTTGGCTCAAGATTCGGCTCTGGGATCGTCTCGTCTCTGGTCTGGACTAGGGGATAGGTTCTGGGCTCTGGGCTCGGCTTGAGGCTCGGCTCGGGGCTCGACTCTGGGATCAGCTCGGCTCGGCTCTGAGCCGGGCTCGGGGGTGGGATCGAGGCTTTTCTCGGGGCTTGGCTTGGTGCCGGGCTCTGGGCTGGGCTAGGGTATCGGCTCTGGGCTGGGCTAGGGTATCGGCTCTGGGCTGGACTAGGGTATCTGCTCTGGGCTCGGCTCTTGGCGAGGCTCGGCTCGAGGCTGGGCTCGTGGCTCGGCTCGAGGCTCAGCTTGGGCTGGTGTCTGGGCTCGGTTGTGCTCGGCTCTGAGCTGGGCTCGGGGCTCGGCTCTGGACTCGGCTCATCTCGGCTCGTTTCCAGCTCTGGGCTTGGCTCGGTCCTCAGCTAGTCTCGGCTCTGGGGTGCGCCCAGGGATCGGCTCTGGGCTCGACTCTAGGTTCGGCTCTGGACTCTGCTCGCCTCGGCTCTGGGCTGGGCGCGGGGATTGTCTTGGGGCTCGTCTCGAGGCTCAGCTCAGGGCTCAGGGATCGGCTCTGGTGTTGGCTCGGCTCAAGGCTAGGCTCGGATAGGGTCGCTGGGCTTGGCGATCGGCTCGAGGCGTGTTTCGGGGCCGGTCTCTGGGCTTGGCTCGGCTCTGGGCTGGGCTTGGGGATCGGTTCGGGGCTCGGCTCGAGGCTCGGCTCTGCGCTGGCTCGTCTCGGCTCTGGGCTGGGATCGGCTCGGCTCTGGACTGGGCTCGGTGCTGGTCTCTGGGTTCGGCTCGGCTCGGCTCTAGGCTATGCTCTGGTCTCGGCTCACCTCGACTCTAGGCTGGGCTCGGGGCTCTGCTCTGGGCTCGGCTTGGCTGTGGGCTTGGCTAGGGGATCGGCTCACGGCTCTGGCTCGGCTCGAGTCTGGGATTCGATTTGGCTCTGGGCTCGGCTCGAGGTTCGGCTATGGGCTGGGCTAGCGCATCGGCTCTGAGGTCGGCTCGGCGCTTGGCGAGGCTCGGCTCGAGGCTGGGCTCTGGGCTCGGCTCGCCGTGACTCTAGCCTGGGCTCGGGGCTCGGCTTGAGGCTCAGCTCGGGTAGATCTCTGGGCTCGGCTCGGCTCGACTGTGAGCTGGCCTTAGGGCTCGGCTCTAGGTTGGGCTTGAGGCTCGGCTCTGGACTCGTCTCCTCTCGGCTCGGGCCGGTCTCTGGGCTCGTCTCGGCTCTGGCCTGGGCTCGGGGCTGGGGTCGGGTATCGGCTCGAGGCTCGGCTCTGGGCTGTGCTCGGCTCGGCTCTAGTTTGGGCTTGGGGCTCAGCTCTGGGCTCAGTGTGGCTCGTCTCTGGGCTGGGCTGGGCTAGGAGATCGGCTCTGGGCTCTGGGCTCGGCTCGACGCAGCTCTAGGCTTGGCTCGGGGCTCGGCTCTAGGTTGGGCTCACTGCTGGTCTCTGGGTTTGGCTCGCCTCGACTCTAGGCTGGGCTCGGGGCTCGGCCCTGGCCTCGGCTCGGCTTGGCTGTGGGCTTGGCTAGGGGATCGGCTCACAGCTCTGGGCTCGGCTCGAGTCTGGGATTCGATTTGGCTCTGGGCTCGGCTCGAGGTTCGGCTCTGGGCTGGGCTAGGTTATCGGCTCTGGGTTCGGCTCGGTGCTTGGTGAGGCTCGGCTCGTGGCTGGGCTCGTCTCTGGTCTCGTCTCCTCTCGGCTCGGGCCGTTCTCTGGGCTGGGTTCTGGGCTTGGGTCGGGTATTGGCTCGAGGCTTGGCTCTGGGCTGGCTCAGCTCGGCTCTGGGCTGTGCTCAGGGATAGGCTCTGGTCTCAGCTCGGCTCTGGGTTCTGGGCTCGGGGATTTGCTCGAGGCTCGGCTCTGGAGTCGGCACGGCTCGTGTCTAGGCTGGGCTCGGGGCTTGGCTCTAGGTTCGGCTCTGGACTCGGCTCGCTTCGGCTTTGGGCTGGGCTCAAGGATCGGCTCTGGTCTTGGCTCGGCTCGAGGCTAGGCTCGGCTCGAGTGTCACTGGGCTCGGCGATCGGCTCGAGGAGCGTTTCGGGGCCGGTCTCTGGGCCCGGATCGGCTCGGGGCTCGGCTCGAGGCACGACTCGGAGCTGGGCTCAGGGATAGGCTCTGGGATTGGCTCGGAGCTGGGCTCTCGGCTCGGCCTTGGACTCGGCTCTAGGCTGAGCTCTTGGCTCGGCCAGAGGCACGGGTCTGGGCTCGGCGCGGCTTGGCTCTAGGCTGGGCTCGGGGCTCGGCTCTGGGCTCGGCGCGCCTCGGCTCTGGGCTGGGCTCGGGGATTGTCTCTGGGCTCGGCTCTGGGCTCGTCTTCTCTCGGCTTTGGGCTGGGTTCAGGTATCGGCTCTGGTCTTGACTCGGCTCGGGGCTTGGCTCGAGCCTCGGCTCGGTCTTTGGCTAGACTTGGCTCTGTGCTCGGCTCGGCTCGGCTCTGGGGTGGGCTGTGGACTGGGGTCGGGTATCGGCTCGATGCTCGGCTCTGGGCTGGCTCGAGGTTCGGCTCTGGGCTGGGCTAGGTTATCGGCTCTGGGTTCGGCTCGGCTCGGCTCTGGGCTGGGCTCTGGGCTGGGGTCGGGTATCGGCTCGAGGCTCGGCTCTGGGCTGGCTCAGCTCGGCTCTGGGCTGTGCTCAGGGATAGGCTCTGGTCTCGGCTCGGCTCTGGGCTCTGGGCTCGGGGCTTTGCTTGAGGCTCGGCTCTGGACTCGGCACGGCTCGTCTCTAGGCTGGGCTCTGGGCTCGGCTCTAGGTTCGGCTCTGGGCTCGGTGCAGCTCGGCTCTGGCCTGGGCTCGGGGATTGGCTCTGGACTCGGCTCAGCTCGGGCCGGTCTCTGGCCTCGGCTGTACTCCACTCTGAGCTAGGTTCAGGGCTCGGCTCTGGACTCAGCTCATCTCGGCTCGGTGCCGGCTCTGGCCTGGGCTTGGTCTTCGGCTAGTGTCGGCTCTGGGGTGGGCTCAGGGATCTCTCTGGGCTTGGCTCTAGGTTCGGCTCTGGGCTCGGTGCAGCTCGGCTCTGGCCTGGGCTCGGGGATTGGCTCTGGACTCGGCTCGGCTCGGGGACGGGCGCTGGGCTCGGCTTGGCTCTGTGCTAGGCACGGCGATCACACCTGGGCTCGGCTAGGGGCCAGGCGCTGGGCTCGGCTCGGCTCGGCTCTGGGCTGGGCTTGGTGCTGGTCTAGTGGCTCGGCTCGGTCTTCGGCTAGACTCGGCTCTGGGTCAGCTTGGCTTGGCTCGGGGCTCGGATTGATGTTGGGCTCGGCTCGCGTCCGGGCTCTGAGCTCGGCTCGGCTCGGCTCTGTTCTGGGCTAGGGGATAGTCTCTGTGCTCGGCTCGGCTCTGGGATGGGCTCGGGGATTGGCTCTGGACTCGGCTCGAGCCTCGGCTCTGGGCTTGTCTCCTCTCACCTCGGGCCGGTCTCTGGGCTCGGCTCGGCTCTGGGCTGGGCTCGGGATTGGCTCTGGACTCGGCTCGGCTCTGGGATGGGCTTGGGGATTGGCTCTGGACTCGGCTCGGCTCGGGGCTCGGCTCGAGCCTCGGCTCTGGGCTCGTCTCGTCTCTGGTCTGGGTTAGGGTATCGGATCTGGGCTCGCCTCGGCTCTTGGCGAGGCTCGGCTCGAGGCTGGGCTCTGGGCTCGGCTCGCCGTGAGTCTAGGCTGGACTCGGGAATCGGATCGAGGCTCAGCTCGGGCAGGTCTCTGGGCTCTGCTCGGCTAAGAGCTGGCCTCGGGGCTCGGCTCTAGGTTGGGCTTGAGGCTCGGCTCTGGGCTCGTCTCCTCTCGGCTCGGGCCGGTCTCTGGGCTCGTCTCGGCTCTGGCCTGGGCTCGGGGCTGGGGTCGGGTATTGGCTCGAGGCTCGGCTCTGGGCTGTGCTCGGCTCGGCTCTAGGTTGGGCTTGGGGCTCAGCTCTGGGCTCGGAGTGGCTCGGCTCTAGGCTGGGCTGGGCTAGGAGTTCGGCTCTGGGCTCAGCTCGACGCAGCTCTAGGCTTGGCCTGGGGCTCGGCTCGAGGCTCTGCTCTGGGCTCGGCTGTGACTCGGCATGGCTCGGCTCTAGGCTGGGCTCGGTGCTCGGCTCTAGGCTGGGCTCTGGGCTCGTCTCGCCTCGACTCTAGGCTAGGCTCAGGGCTCGGCAACGGGCTCGGCTCGGCTTAGCTGTGGGCTTGGCTAGGGGATCGGCTCACGGCTCTGGGCTCGGCTCGAATCTGGGATTCGATTTGGCTCTGGGCTCGTCTCGTCTCTGGTCTGGACTAGGGTATTGGCTCTGCACTCTGGGCTCGGCTCGGCGCTTGGTGAGGCTCGGCTCGTCTTCGCTCTGGGCTCGGCTTGCCTCTGGGGTACGCTCTGGGCTTGGCTAGGGGATCGGCTCTTGGCTCGTCTCGTCTCGGCTCTGGGCTGGGCTAGGGGAGCGGTTCTGGGCTCTGGGCTCGGCTCGATGCTCGACTCGGGGCCCGACAATGGGCTCAGCTCTCGGCTCGGCTCTGGACTCAGCTCGGCTCGGCTCTAGGCTGTGCTCCAGGCTCTGCTCTGGGTTCGGCACAGCTCGGGGCTGGGCTCTTTTTTCGCCTTGGCTCGGCTGGGCTCGGGGTTCGGCTCTGGGCTCGGCTCGGCTCTGTGTTCGGCACGGCTCTTGGCTAGTGGCTCTGTCTGGGCTCGACTGGCTCTGGACTGGGCTACGTTATCCGCTCTGGTCTGTGTGCTCGGCTAGGTTCGAGGCTTGGCTCGAGCTTCGGCTCTGGGCTCGTCTCATCTCTGGTCTGGACTAGGGGATCGGTTCTGCGCTTTAGGCTCGGCTCGAGGCTCGGCTCGGGGCTCGACTCTGGGATCAGCTCGGCTCGGCTCTGAGCCGGGCTCGGGGGTCGGATCGAGGCTTGTCTCGGGGCTCGACTCTATGCCGGGCTGTGGGCTTGGCTAGGGTATCGGCTCTGGGCTCGTCTGATCTCTGGTCTGGACTAGGCGATCGGTTCTGGGCTCTGGGCTCAGCTCGAGGCTCGGCTCGGGACTCGACTCTGGGATCACCTCGGCTCGGCTCTGAGCCGGGCTCGGGGGTCGGATGGAGGCTTGTCTCGGGGCTCGGCTAGGTGCCGGGCTCTGGGCTGGGCTAGGGTATCGGCTTTGGGCGAGGCTCGGCGCTTGGCGAGGCTCGGCTCGAGGCTGGGCTCTGGGCCCGGCTCGCCTCGACTCTAGGCTGGGCTCGGGGCTCGGCTCGAGGCTCAGCTGGGGCCGGTCTCTGGGCTCGGGGCTCGCCTCTGGACTCGGCTCATCTCGGCTCAGTTCCGGCTCTGGGCTGGTCTCGGTCTTCGGCTAGTCTCGGCTCTGGGGTGGACTCGGGGATCGGTTCTGAGCTCGGCTCTAGGTTCGGCTCTGGGCGCGGCTCAACTCTGTGTTCGGCATGGCTTTTGGGTATTGGCTCTGTCTGGGCTCGACTCGGGGATGGGCTCTGGGCTCAGCTCGGCTCGGCTCTGGACTGGGCTACGTTATTGGCTCTGGGCTCTGTGCTCGGCTCGGCTCGGCTCTAGGCAGAGCTCGGGGCTCGGCTCTGGCTTGGGCTCCGGGCTGGGCTCAGGGATCGGCTGGAGGCTCGGCTCTGCGCTGGCTCGAGGCTCGGCTCTGGGCTGGGCTAGGGGATCGGTGCTGGGCTCGGCGATCGGCTCTAGGCGCGTTTCGGGGCCAGTCTCTAGGCTCGGCTCAGCTCTGGGCTCGGCTCGAGCCTCGGCTCTGGGCTGGGCTGAGGAATCGGCTTAAGGCTCGGCTCTGGGTTCGCTCGGCTCGGCTCTGGGCTGGGCTCAGGGCTCGGCTCGGCTCGAGACTCGGTTTGGTGCCTTTCTCTGTGCTCGGCTCGGCTCGGCTGTGGGGTGGGCTCGGGGATCGGCACGAGGCTCGGCTCTTGGCTGGCTCGTCTCGTCACTGGGCTGGGCTCACGGATTGGCTCGGCTCGGCTCGAGGCTTGGCTCTGGGCCGGTCTCTGGGTTCGGCTCGGCTGTGAGCTGGGCTCGGCTCTGGACTCGGCTCAACTCTAGGATGGGCTTGGGGATCGGCTCTGGGCTCTGTGCTCGGCTCCGCTTGAGGCTTGGCTCCAGGTTCGGCTCTGGGCTCGGCGTGGCTCGGCTCGGGGATTGTCTCGGGCCTCATCTCGAGGCTTGGTTCTGGGCTCGTCTTCTCTCGGCTTTGGGCTGGGCTCAGGGATCGGCTCGAGGCTCGGCTCTGGGCTGTCTCGTCTCGGCTCTTGGCTGGGCTCTGGGATCGTCTCGAGCCTTGGCTCTGGGCTGGACTCAACGCGGCTCTAGGCTGGGCTCGTGGCTCGCTCGCAGCTTGGCTCAGGGCCAGTGTCTCGGCTCGGGTCTAGGCTTGGCTGGGGGCTCGGCTCAGGGCCGGGCTCTCGGCTGGGCTCTGGACTCGACTCGGCTCGGCTCTAGGCTGAGCTCTTGGCTCGGCTCGAGGCTCCTCTCGGGGCAGGACTCTGGGCTCGGCTCTTGACTCGGCTCGGCTCGGCTCTAGGCTGGGCTCCGGGGTCGTCTCTGAGTTCGGCGCAGCTCGGGGCTGGGCTCGGGGCTCGGATCTGGGCTGGGCTCGGGGTTCGGCACGGCTTTTGGCTATTGGCTCTGTCTGGGCTCGACTCGGGGATGGGCTCTGGGCTCAGCTCGGCTCGGCTCTGGACTGGGCTACGTTATCGGCTCTGGGCTCTGTGCTCGGCTCGGCTCGGCTCTAGGCTGAGCTCGGGGCTCGGCTCTGGGTTTGGCTCTGGGCTCGGTGCGGCTCTGCTCTGGGCTGGGCTCAGGGATATGCTCTGGTCTTGACTCGGCTTAAGGCTAGTCTCGGGTAGGGTCGCTGGGCTTGGCGATCGGCTCGAGGCGTGTTTCGGGGCTGGTCTCTGCGCTAGGGGATCGGCTCGATGCTCGGCTCTGGGCTGGGCTCATCTGGGCTTTGGGCTGGGCTCAGGGATCGGCTGGAGGCTCGGCTCTGCGCTGGCTCGTCTCGGCTCTGGGCTGGGCTCACGGATTGGCTCGGCTCGGCTCGAGGCTCGGCTCTGGGCTGGGCTCGGGGATTGCCTCGGGTCTCGGCTCTGAGCTCGTTTCCTCTCTGCTTTGGGCTTGGCTCGGCTCAGGGATTGTCTCTGGGCTCGTCTCGATGCTCGGCTCTGGGCTCGTCTTCTCTGGGCTTTGGGCTGGGCTCAGGGATCGGCTCTGGTCTTGGCTCAGCTCGAGACTCGGTTCCGGGCCGGGCTCTGGGCTCGGCTCTGCTCGGCTCTAGGCTGGGCTCGGGGCTCGGATCTGGGTTCGGCTCGGCTCGGGCCCGGTTCTGGGCTCGGCTCGGCGCTTGACTCGTCTCGGGGCTGGACTCTGGGCTCGGCTCGGTCTTCGGCTAGACTCGGCACTGTGATCGGCTCTGGGCTGGGCTCTGGGCTGGGCTCGGGAATCGGCTCGAGGCTCGGCTCTGGGCTGTCTCGTCTCGGTTCTTGGCTGGGCTCTGGGATCGGCCCGAGCCTCGGCTCTGGGCTCAGCTCGACGCGGCTCTAGGCTGGCCTCGGGACACGCTTGGAGCTTGGCTCGGGGCCAGTGTCTGGGATCGGCTCTAGGCTGGGCTCGGGGCTCGGCTCTGGGTTCGTCTCGGCTCGGCTCTGGGCACGGCTCGAGTCTGGGATTCGGCTTGGCTCAGGGTTGGGCTAGGATATAGGCTCTGGGCTCGGCTCGGCACTTGAAGAGACTTGGGTCGAGGCTGGGCTCTGGGCCGGTCTCTGGGCTCAGCTCGGCTCTGAGCAGAGCCCGGGACTCGGGTCGAGTCTCGGCTCTGGGCTCGGCTCGGCTCCGGAATGGGCTCGGGGATTGGCTCTGGGCTCGGCTCGGCTCGCCTCTGGGGTGCGCTCTGGGCTGGGCTAGGGGATCGGCTCTGGGCTCGGCTTGACTCAGGGATGGGCTCTGGGCTCGTCTCCTCTCAGCTCTGTGCTGGGCTAGGGGATCGGTTCTGGGCTCTGGGCTCGGCTCGAGGATCGTCTCGGGGGCCGACTCTGGGCTCAGCTCGGCTCGGATCTGAGCCGAGCTCGGGGGTCAGATCGAGGCTTGACTCGGGGCTCGGCTCAGGGCTGGGCTCTCGGCTCGGCTCTGGACTCGACTCGGCTCGGCTCTAGGCTGAGCTCTTGGCTCGGCTAGAGGCTCGTCTCGGGGCAGGAATCTGGGCTCGGCTCTGGACTTGGCTCGGCTCGGCTCTAGGCTGGGCTCCAGGCTCGGCTCTGGGTTCAGCACGGCTCGGGCCTGGGCTCTGTGTTCGCCTCGGCCCGGCTGGCCTCTGGTCTGGGCTCTGGACTCGGTTCTGCTCGGCTCTAATCAAGGCTCGGGGCTCGGATATGGGCTGGGCTCTGGGTTCGGCTCTGGGCTCGGCGCGGCTCGGCTCGGGGATTGTCTCGGTCTGGTCTCGAGGCTCGGTTCTGGGCTCGTCTTCTCTCGGCTTTGGGCTGGGCTCAGGGATCGGCTCGAGGCTCGGCTCTGGGCTGGCTCGTTTCGGCTCTGGACTGGGCTCTGGGGATAGGCTCTGGGGTCGGCTCAGCTCGGCTCTGGGCTGAGCTCGGGGATTGTCTCGAGGCTCGGGTCAGGGCACGTATTCTCTCATCTTTGGGCTGGACTCAGGGATCGGCTCTGGCCTTGACTCAGCTCGAGGCTGGGCTCTGGCCTCGGCTTGGTCTTCGGCTAGACTCGGCTCTGGGCTGCGCTGTGGGCTGGGCTGTGGGCTGGGCTCGGGGATCGGCTCGAGGCTCGGCTCTGGGCTGGGCTCAGGGAGAGGCTCTGGGCTCGGCTCGGCTTGAGGCTCGGCTCTGGGCTGGGCTAGGCGATTGGATTTGGGCTCTGGTCTCGGATTGGCTCAGGGCTCGGCTCTGGGCTCGGCGCGGCTCGGCTCTGGGCTGGGCTCAGGGATTGTCCCGGGTCTCGGCTCTGAGCTCGTTTTCTCTCTGCTTTGTGCTTGGCTCGGCTCAGGGATTGTCTCTGCGCTCGTCTCAATGCTCGGCTCTGGGCTCGTCTTCTCTGGGCTTTGGGCTGGGCTCAGGGATTGACTCTGGTCTTGGCTCAGTTCGAGACTCGGTTCCGGGCCGGGCTCTGGGCTCGGCTCTGCTCGGCTCTAGGCTGGGCTCGGGGCTCGGATCTGGGTTCGGCTCGGCTCGGGCCCGGTTCTGGGCTCGGCTCGGTGCTTGACTCGTCTCGGGGCTGGACTCTGGGCTCGGCTCGGTCTTCGGCTAGACTCGGCACTGTGATCGGCTCTGGGCTGGGCTCTGGGCTGGGCTCGGGAATCGGCTCGAGGCTCGGCTCTGGGCTGTCTCGTCTCGGTTCTTGGCTGGGCTCTGGGATCGGCCCGAGCCTCGGCTCTGGGCTCAGCTCGACGCGGCTCTAGGCTGGCCTCGGGACACGCTCGTGGCTTGGCTCGGGGCCAGTGTCTGGGATTGGCTCTAGGCTGGGCTCGGGGCTCGGCTCTGGGTTCGGCTCGCTCGGCTCTGGGCACGGCTCGAGTCTGGGATTCAGCTTGGCTCAGGTTTGGGCTAGGATATAGGCTCTGGGCTCGGCTCGGCGCTTGGAGAGACTCGGGTCGAGGCTGGGCTCTGGGCCGGTCTCTGGGCTCAGCTCGGCTCTGAGCCGGGCCCGGGACTCGGGTCGAGTCTCGGCTCTGGGCTCGGCTCGGCTCCGGAATGGGCTCGGGGATTGGCTCTGGGCTCAGCTCGGCTCGCCTCTGGGGTGCGCTCTGGGCTGGGCTAGGGGATCGGCTCTGGGCTCGGCTTGACTCAGGGATGGGCTCTGGGCTTGTCTCCTCTTGGCTCTGTGCTGGGCTAGGGGATCGGTTCTGGGCTCTGGGCTCGGCTCGAGGATCGTCTCGGGGGCCGACTCTGGGCTCAGCTCGGCTCGGATCTGAGCCGAGCTCGGGGGTCAGATCGAGGCTTGACTCGGGGCTCGGCTCAGGGCTGGGCTCTCGGCTCGGCTCTGGACTCGACTCGGCTCGGCTCTAGGCTGAGCTCTTGGCTCGGCTAGAGGCTCGTCTCGGGGCAGGAATCTGGGCTCGGCTCTGGACTCGGCTCGGCTCGGCTCTAGGCTGGGCTCCGGGCTCGGCTCTGGGTTCAGCGCGGCTCGGGGCTGGGCTCTGTGTTCGCCTCGGCCCGGCTGGCCTCTGGTCTGGTCTCTGGACTCGGTTCTGCTCGGCTCTAATCAAGGCTCGGGGCTGCGATCTGGGCTGGGCTCTGGGTTCGGCTCTGGGCTCGGCGCGGCTCGGCTCGGGGATTGTCTCGGTCTGGTCTCGAGGCTCGGTTCTGAGCTCGTCTTCTCTCGGCTTTGGGCTGGGCTCAGGGATCGGCTCGAGGCTCGGCTCTGGGCTGGCTCATCTCGGCTCTGGACTGGGCTCTGGGGATAGGCTCTGGGGTCGGCTCGGCTCGGCTCTGGGCTGGGCTCGGGGATTGTCTCGAGGCTCGGGTCAGGGCACGTATTCTCTCGTCTTTGGGCTGGACTCGGGGATCGGCTCTGGTCTTGACTCGGCTTGAGGCTGGGCTCTGGCCTCGGCTCAGTCTTCGGCTAGACTCAGCTCTGGGCTGGGCTGTGGGCTGGGCTCTGGGATGGGCTCGGGGATCGGCTCGAGGCTCGGCTCTGGGCTGGGCTCAGGGATAGGCTCTGGGCTCGGCTCAGCTTGAGGCTCGGCTCTGGGCTGGGCTAGGGGATTGGATTTGGGCTCTGGGCTTGGATCAGCTCAGGGCTCGGCTCTGGGCTGGGCTCGGGGATTGTCTCGGGTCTCACCTATGAGCTCGTTTTCTCTCTGCTTTGGGCTTGGCTCGGCTCAGGGATTGTCTGTGGGCTCGTCTCGATGCTCGGCTCTGGGCTCGTCTTCTCTGGGCTTTGGGCTGGGCTCAGGGATCGGCTCTGGTCTCGGCTCGGCTCGAGGCTTGGCTCTGGCCTCGGCTCTGTCTTCGGCTAGACTCGGCTCTGGGCTGGGCTGAGGGCTGGGCTCTGGGCTAGGCTCGGGGATCGGCTCAAGGCTCGGCTCAGGGCTGGGTTCTCGGCTAGGCTCTGGACTCGACTCGGCTCGGCTCTAGGCCGAGCTCTTGGCTCGGCTCGAGGCTCGTCTCGGGGCAGGACTCTGGGCTCGGCTCTGGGTTCGGCTCTGGACTCAGCTCGGCTCGGCTCTAGGCTGGGCTCAGGGCTTGGCTCTGGGTTTGGTGCGTCTCGGGGCTGGGCTCTGTGTTCGCGTCGGCTCGGCTGGGCTCTGGGCTGGGCTCTGGACTCGACTCGGCTCGGCTCTAGGCTGAGCTCTTGGCTCGGATCTGGGCTGGGCTCGGGGTTCGGCTCTGGGCTCGGCTCGGCTCTGTGTTCTGCACAGCTTTTGGCTATTGGCTCTGTCTGGGCTCGACTCGGGGATGGGCTCTGGGCTCGGCTCGGCTCGGCTCTGGACTGGGCTACGTTATCGGCTCTGGGCTCTGTGCTCGGCTCGGCTCGGCTCTAGGCTGAGCTCGGGGCTCGGCTCTGGGTTTGGCTCTGGGCTCGGTGCGGCTCTGCTCTGGGCTGGGCTCAGGGATAGGCTCTGGTCTTGACTCGGCTCGAGGCTGGGCTCTGGGCTCGGCTCGGTCTTCGGCTAGACTCGGCTCTGTGCTCGGCTCGGCTTGGCTCTGGGGTGGGCTCTGGGCTGGTCTTGGGGATCAGCACGAGGCTCGGCTCTGGGCTGTCTCGGCTCGGCTGTAGGCTTGGCTCGGGGCTCAGCTCGGATCTCGGCTCGAAGCTCGTTTCGGGGCCGGTCTCTGGGCTCGGCTCTGCTCGGCATAAGGCTGGGCTCGGGCCTCGGCTCTGGGTTCGACTCGGCTCGGGGTAGGCTCTCGGCTCGGTGCTGGGCTAAGGGCTCTGCTCGGTCTTCTGCTAGACTCGTCACTGTGATTGGCTCGGCACGGCTCTGGCTTGGGCTCCGGGCTGGGCTCGGGGATCGTCTGGAGGCTCGGCTCTGCGCTGGCTCGTCTCGGCTCTGGGCTGGGCTCACGGATTGGCTCGGCTCGGCTCGAGGCTCGGCTCTGGGCTGGGCTAGGGGATCGGCTCTGGGCTCGGCTCAGCTCGAGGCTAGGCTCCTGGACGGTCGCTGGGCTCGGCGATCAGCTCGAGGCGCGTCTCGGGGCCGGTCTCTGGGCTCGGCTCAGCTCTGGGGTCGGCTCGAGGCTCGGCACTGTCCTGGGCTGAGGAATCGGCTTAAGGCTCGGCTCTGGGATCGCTCGGCTCGGCTCTGGGCTGGGCTCAGGGCTCGGCTCGGCTCGAGACTCGGTTTGGTGCCATTCTCTGTGCTCGGCTCGGCTCGGCTGGGCTCTGGGCTGGGCTCTGGACTCGTTTCTGCTTGGCTCTCATCAGGGCTCGGGGCTCGGATCTGGGCTGGGCTCGGGGTTTGGCTCTGGGCTTGGCTCAGCTCTGTGTTCGGCACGGCTTTTAGCTATTGGCTCTGTTTGGGCTTGACTCGGGGATGGGCTCTGGGCTCGGCTCGGCTTGGCTCTGGACTGGGCTACGTTATCGGCTCTGGGCTCTGTGCTCGGCTCGGCTCGGCTCTGGGTTTGGCTCTGGGCTCGGTGCGACTCTGCTCTGGGATGGGCTCAGGGATCGGCTCGAGGCTCGGCTCTGGGCTGGGCTCAGGGATAGGCTCTGGGCTCGGCTCGGCTTGAGGGTCGGCTCTGGGCTGGGCTAGGGGATAGGATTTGGGCTCTGGGCTCGGATCGGCTCAGGGCTCGGCTCTGGGCTGGGCTCGGGGATTGTCTCGGGTCTCGCCTCTGAGCTCGTTTTCTCTCTGCTTTGGGCTTGGCTCGGCTCAGGGATTGTCTCTGGGCTCGTCTTGATGCTCAGCTCTGGGCTCGTCTTCTCTGGGCTTTGGGCTGGGCTCAGGGATCGGCTCTGGTCTCGGCTTGGCTCGAGGCTGGGCTCTGGCCTCGGCTCTGTCTTCGGCTAGACTCGGCTCTGGGCTGGGCTGTGGGCTGGTCTCGGGGATCGGCTCAAGGCTCGGCTCGGGGCTGGGTTCTCGGCTCGGCTCTGGACTCGACTCGGCTCGGCTCTAGGCCGAGCTCTTGGCTTGGCTCGAGGCTCGTCTCGGGGCAGGACTCTGGGCTCGGCTCTGGGTTCGACTCTGGACTCGACTCGGCCCGGCTCTAGGCTGAGCTCTTGGCTCGGCTCTGGGCTCGTCTCGGGGCAGGACTCTGGTCTCGGCTCTGGGTTCGGCTCTGGACTCGGCTCGTCTCGTCTCTAGGCTGGGCTCCGGGCTCGGCTCTGAGTTTGGTGCGTCTCGGGGCTGGGCTCTGTGTTCGCCTCGGCTCGGCTGGGCTCTGGGCTGGGCTCTGGACTCGGTTCTGCTTGGCTCTCATCAGGGCTCGGGGCTCGGATCTGGGCTGGGCTCGGGGTTCGGCTCTGGGCTCGGCTCGGCTCTGTGTTCGGCACGGCTTTTGGCTATTGGCTCTGTCTGGGCTCGACTCGGGGATGGGCTCTGGGCTTGGCTCGACTCGACTCTGGACTGGGCTACGTTATCGGCTCTGGGCTCTGTGCTCGGCTCGGCTCGGCTCTAGGCTGAGCTCGGGGCTCGGCTCTGGGTTTGGCTCTGGGCTCGGTGCGGCTCTGCTCTGGGCTGGGCTCAGGGATATGCTCTGGTCTTGACTCGGCTCAAGGCTAGTCTCGGGTAGGGTCGCTGGGCTTGGCGATCGGCTCGAGGCGTGTTTCGGGGCCGGTCTCTGCGCTAGGGGATCGGCTCGATGCTCGGCTCTGGGCTGGGCTCATCTGGGCTTTGGGCTGGGCTCAGGGATCGGCTGGAGGCTTGGCTCTGCGCTGGCTCGTCTCGGCTCTGGGCTGGGCTCACGGATTGGCTCGGTTTGGCTCGAGGCTCGGCTCTGGGCTGGGCTAGGGGATCGGCTCTGGGCTCGGCTCGGCTCGAGGCTAGGCTCCTGGACGGTCGCTGGGCTCGGCGATTGGCTCGAGGCATGTTTCGGGGCAGGTCTCTGAGCTCGGCTCAGCTCTGGGCTCGGCTCGAGGCTCGGCTCTGGGCTGGGCTGAGGAATCGGCTTAAGGCTCGGCTCTGGGATCGCTCGGCTCGGCTCTGGGCTGGGCTCAGGGCTCGGCTCGGCTCGAGACTCGGTTTGGTGCCGTTCTCTGTGCTCGGCTCGGCTCAGCTCTGGCGTGGGCTCGGGGATCGGCACGAGGCTCAGCTCTTGGCTGGCTCGTCTCGGCACTGGGCTGGGCTCACGGATTGGCTCGGCTCGGCTCGAGGCTCGGCTCTGGGCTGGGCTAGGGGCTCGGCTCGGCTGTGAGCTGGGCTCAGCTCGAGGCTTGGCTCTGGGCCGGTCTCTGGGTTCGGCTCGGCTGTGAGCTGGGTTCGGCTCGAGGCTCGGCTCTGGGCTCGGCTCCGGACTCGGCTCGACTCTAGGTTGGGCTTGGGGATCGGCTATGTGCTCGGCTCCGCTCGAGGCTTGGCTCCAGCTTCGGCTCTGGGCTCGGCTCGGCTCGGGGATTGTCTCGGAGCTCGTCTCGAGGCTCGGTTCTGAGCTCGTCTTCTCTCGGCTTTGGGCTGGGCTCAGGGATCGGCTTGAGGCTGGGCTCTGGGCTGGCTCATCTCGGCTCTGGACTGGGCTCTGGGGATAGGCTCTGGGGTCGGCTCGTCTCGGCTCTGGGCTGGGCTTGGGGATTGTCTCGAGGCTCGGGTCAGGGCAGGTATTCTCTCGTCTTTGGGCTGGACTCAGGGATCGGCTCTGGTCTTGACTCGGCTTGAGGCTGGGCTCTGGCCTCGGCTCGGTCTTCGGCTAGACTCGGCTCTGGGCTGGGCTGTGGGGTGGGCTCTGGGCTGGGCTCGGGGATCAGCTCGAGGCTCAGCTCTGGGCTGGGCTCAAAGATAGGCTCTGGGCTCGGCTCGGCTCTGGGCTGGGCTAGGGGATTGGCTTCGGGCTCTGGGCTCGGATTGGCTCAGGGCTCGGCTCTGGGGTCGGCGCGGCTCGGCTCTGGGCTGGGCTCGGGGATTGCCTTGGGTCTCGGCTCTGAGCTCGTTTCCTCTCTGCTTTGGGCTTGGCTCGGCTCAGGGATTGTCTGTGGGCTCGTCTCAATGCTCGGCTCTGGGCTCGTCTTCTCTGGGCTTTGGGCTGGGCTCAGGGATCGGCTCTGGTCTCGGCTCGGCTCAAGACTCGGTTCCGGGCCGGGCTCTGGGCTCGGCTCTGCTCGGCTCTAGGCTGGGCTCGGGGCTCGGATCTGGGTTCGGCTCGGCTCGGGCCCGGTTCTGGGCTCGGCTCGGCACTTGACTCGTCTCGGGGCTGGACTCTGGGCTCAGCTCGGTCTTCGGCTAGACTCGGCACTGTGATCGGCTCTGGGCTGGGCTCTGGGCTGGGCTCGGGAATCGGCTCGAGGCTCGGCTCTGGGCTGTCTCGTCTCGGTTCTTGGCTGGGCTCTGGGATCGGCCCGAGCCTCGGCTCTGGGCTCAGCTCGACGCGGCTCTAGGCTGGCCTCGGGACACGCTCGCGGCTTGGCTCGGGGCCAGTGTCTGGGATCGGCTCTAGGCTGGGCTCGGGGCTCGGCTCTGGGTTCGGCTCGCTCGGCTCTGGGCACGGCTCGAGTCTGGGATTCAGCTTGGCTCAGGTTTGGGCTAGGATATAGGCTCTGGGCTCGGCTCGGCGCTTGGAGAGACTCGGGTCGAGGCTGGGCTCTGGGCCAGTCTCTGGGCTCAGCTCGGCTCTGAGCCGGGCCCGGGACTCGGGTCGAGTCTCGGCTCTGGGCTCGGCTCGGCTCCGGAATGGGCTCGGGGATTGGCTCTGGGCTCAGCTCGGCTCGCCTCTGGGGTGCGCTCTGGGCTGGGCTAGGGGATCGGCTCTGGGCTCGGCTTGACTCAGGGATGGGCTCTGGGCTTGTCTCCTCTCAGCTCTGTGCTGGGCTAGGGGATCGGTTCTGGGCTCTGGGCTCGGCTCGAGGATCGTCTCGGGGGCCGACTCTGGGCTCAGCTCGGCTCGGATCTGAGCCGAGCTCGGGGGTCAGATCGAGGCTTGACTCGGGGCTCGGCTCAGGGCTGGGCTCTCGGCTCGGCTCTGGACTCGACTCGGCTCGGCTCTAGGCTGAGCTCTTGGCTCGGCTAGAGGCTCGTCTCGGGGCAGGAATCTGGGCTCAGCTCTGGACTCGGCTCGGCTCGGCTCTAGGCTGGGCTCCAGGCTCGGCTCTGGGTTCAGCACGGCTCGGGCCTGGGCTCTGTGTTCGCCTCGGCCCGGCTGGCCTCTGGTCTGGGCTCTGGACTCGGTTCTGCTCGGCTCTAATCAAGGCTCGGGGCTCGGATATGGGCTGGGCTCTGGGTTCGGCTCTGGGCTCGGCGCGGCTCGGCTCGGGGATTGTCTCGGTCTGGTCTCAAGGCTCGGTTCTGGGCTCGTCTTCTCTCGGCTTTGGGCTGGGCTCAGGGATCGGCTCGAGGCTCGGCTCTGGGCTGGCTCGTCTCGGCTCTGGACTGGGCTCTGGGGATAGGCTCTGGTGTCGGCTCAGCTCGGTTCTGGGCTGGGCTCGGGGATTGTCTCGAGGCTCGGGTCAGGGCACGTATTCTCTCATCTTTGGGCTGGACTCAGGGATCGGCTCTGGCCTTGACTCAGCTCGAGGCTGGGCTCTGGCCTCGGCTTGGTCTTCGGCTAGACTCGGCTCTGGGCTGGGCTGTGGGCTGGGCTGTGGGCTGGGCTCGGGGATCGGCTCGAGGCTCGGCTCTGGGCTGGGCTCAGGGAGAGGCTCTGGGCTCGGCTCGGCTTGAGGCTCGGCTCTGGGCTGGGCTAGGCGATTGGATTTGGGCTCTGGTCTCGGATTGGCTCAGGGCTCGGCTCTGGGCTCGGCGCGGCTCGGCTCTGGGCTGGGCTCGGGGATTGTCCCGGGTCTCGGCTCTGAGCTCGTTTTCTCTCTGCTTTGTGCTTGGCTCGGCTCAGGGATTGTCTCTGCGCTCGTCTCGATGCTCGGCTCTGGGCTCGTCTTCTCTGGGCTTTGGGCTGGGCTCAGGGATCGACTCTGGTCTCGGCTTGACTCAGGGATGGGCTCTGGGCTTGTCTCCTCTTGGCTCTGTGCTGGGCTAGGGGATCGGTTCCGGGCCGGGCTCTGGGCTCGGCTCTGCTCGGCTCTAGGCTGGGCTCGGGGCTCGGATCTGGGTTCGGCTCGGCTCGGGCCCGGTTCTGGGCTCGGCTCGGCGCTTGACTCGTCTCGGGGCTGGACTCTGGGCTCGGCTCGGTCTTCGGCTAGACTCGGCACTGTGATCGGCTCTGGGCTGGGCTCTGGGCTGGGCTCGGGAATCGGCTCGAGGCTCGGCTCGGGGCTGTCTCGTCTCGGTTCTTGGCTGGGCTCTTGGATCGGCCCGAGCCTCGGCTCTGGGCTCAGCTCGACGCGGCTCTAGGCTGGCCTCGGGACACGCTCGCGGCTTGTCTCGGGACCAGTGTCTGGGATCGGCTCTAGGCTGGGCTCGGGGCTCGGCTCTGGGTTCGGCTCGCTCGGCTCTGGGCACGGCTCGAGTCTGGGATTCAGCTTGGCTCAGGTTTGGGCTAGGATATAGGCTCTGGGCTCGGCTCGGCGCTTGGAGAGACTCGGGTCGAGGCTGGGCTCTGGGCCGGTCTCTGGGCTCAGCTCGGCTCTGAGCCGGGCCCGGGACTCGGGTCGAGTCTCGGCTCTGGGCTCGGCTCGGCTCCGGAATGGGCTCGGGGATTGGCTCTGGGCTCAGCTCGGCTCGCCTCTGGGGTGCGCTCTGGGCTGGGCTAGGGGATCGGTTCTGGGCTCGGCTTGACTCAGGGATGGGCTCTGGGCTTGTCTCCTCTTGGCTCTGTGCTGGGCTAGGGGATCGGTTCTGGGCTCTGGGCTCGGCTCGAGGATCGTCTCGGGGGCCGACTCTGGGCTCAGCTCGGCTCGGATCTGAGCCGAGCTCGGGGGTCAGATCGAGGCTTGACTCGGGGCTCGGCTCAGGGCTGGGCTCTCGGCTCGGCTCTGGACTCGACTCGGCTCGGCTCTAGGCTGAGCTCTTGGCTCGGCTAGAGGCTCGTCTCGGGGCAGGAATCTGGGCTCGGCTCTGGACTCGGCTCGGCTCGGCTCTAGGCTGGGCTCCGGGCTTGGCTCTGGGTTCAGCGCGGCTCGGGGCTGGGCTCTGTGTTCGCCTCGGCCCGGCTGGCCTCTGGTCTGGTCTCTGGACTCGGTTCTGCTCGGCTCTAATCAAGGCTCGGGGCTGCGATCTGGGCTGGGCTCTGGGTTCGGCTCTGGGCTCGGCGCGGCTCGGCTCGGGGATTGTCTCGGTCTGGTCTCGAGGCTCGGTTCTGAGCTCGTCTTCTCTCGGCTTTGGGCTGGGCTCAGGGATCGGCTCGAGGCTCGGCTCTGGGCTGGCTCATCTCGGCTCTGGACTGGGCTCTGGGGATAGGCTCTGGGGTCGGCTCGGCTCGGCTCTGGGCTGGGCTCGGGGATTGTCTCGAGGCTCGGGTCAGGGCACGTATTCTCTCGTCTTTGGGCTGGACTCGGGGATCGGCTCTGGTCTTGACTCGGCTTGAGGCTGGGCTCTGGCCTCGGCTCGGTCTTTGGCTAGACTCAGCTCTGGGCTGGGCTGTGGGCTGGGCTCTGGGATGGGCTCGGGGATCGGCTCGAGGCTCGGCTCTGGGCTGGGCTCAGGGATAGGCTCTGGGCTCGGCTCAGCTTGAGGCTCGGCTCTGGGCTGGGCTAGGGGATTGGATTTGGGCTCTGGGCTTGGATCGGCTCAGGGCTCGGCTCTGGGCTGGGCTCGGGGATTGTCTCGGGTCACACCTATGAGCTCGTTTTCTCTCTGCTTTGGGCTTGGCTCGGCTCAGGGATTGTCTGTGGGCTCGTCTCGATGCTCGGCTCTGGGCTCGTCTTCTCTGGGCTTTGGGCTGGGCTCAGGGATCGCTCTGGTCTCGGCTCGGCTCGAGGCTTGGCTCTGGCCTCGGCTCTGTCTTCGGCTAGACTCGGCTCTGGGCTGGGCTGTGGGCTGGGCTCTGGGCTAGGCTCGGGGATCGGCTCAAGGCTCGGCTCAGGGCTGGGTTCTCGGCTAGGCTCTGGACTCGACTCGGCTCGGCTCTAGGCCGAGCTCTTGGCTCGGCTCGAGGCTCGTCTCGGGGCAGGACTCTGGGCTCGGCTCTGGGTTCGGCTCTGGACTCAGCTCGGCTCGGCTCTAGGCTGGGCTCAGGGCTCGGCTCTGGGTTTGGTGCGTCTCGGGGCTGGGCTCTGTGTTCGCCTCGGCTCGGCTGGGCTCTGGGCTGGGCTCTGGACTCGGTTCTGCTTGGCTCTCATCAGGGCTTGGGGCTCGGATCTGGGCTGGGCTCGGGGTTCGGCTCTGGGCTCGGCTCGGCTCTGTGTTCGGCACAGCTTTTGGCTATTGGCTCTGTCTGGGCTCGACTCGGGGATGGGCTCTGGGCTCGGCTCGGCTCGGCTCTGGACTGGGCTACGTTATCGGCTCTGGGCTCTGTGCTCGGCTCGGCTCGGCTCTAGGCTGAGCTCGGGGCTCGGCTCTGGGTTTGGCTCTGGGCTCGGTGCGGCTCTGCTCTGGGCTGGGCTCAGGGATAGGCTCTGGTCTTGACTCGGCTCGAGGCTGGGCTCTGGGCTCGGCTCGGTCTTCGGCTAGACTCGGCTCTGTGCTCGGCTCGGCTTGGCTCTGGGGTGGGCTCTGGGCTGGTCTTGGGGATCAGCACGAGGCTCGGCTCTGGGCTGTCTCGGCTCGGCTGTAGGCTTGGCTCGGGGCTCGGCTCGGATCTCGGCTCGAGGCTTGTTTCGGGGCCGGTCTCTGGGCTCGGCTCTGCTCGGCATAAGGCTGGGCTCGGGCCTCGGCTCTGGGTTCGACTCGGCTCGGGGTAGGCTCTCGGCTCGGTGCTGGGCTAAGGGCTCTGCTCGGTCTTCGGCTAGACTCGTCACTGTGATTGGCTCGGCACGGCTCTGGCTTGGGCTCCGGGCTGGGCTCGGGGATCGTCTGGAGGCTCGGCTCTGCGCTGGCTCGTCTCGGCTCTGGGCTGGGCTCACGGATTGGCTCGGCTCGGCTCGAGGCTCGGCTCTGGGCTGGGCTAGGGGATCGGCTCTGGGCTCGGCTCAGCTCGAGGCTAGGCTCCTGGACGGTCGCTGGGCTCGGCGATCAGCTCGAGGCGCGTCTCGGGGCCGGTCTCTGGGCTCGGCTCAGCTCTGGGGTCGGCTCGAGGCTCGGCACTGTCCTGGGCTGAGGAATCGGCTTAAGGCTCGGCTCTGGGATCGCTCGGCTCGGCTCTGGGCTGGGCTCAGGGCTCGGCTCGGCTCGAGACTCGGTTTGGTGCCATTCTCTGTGCTCGGCTCGGCTCGGCTGGGCTCTGGGCTGGGCTCTGGACTCGTTTCTGCTTGGCTCTCATCAGGGCTCGGGGCTCGGATCTGGGCTGGGCTCGGGGTTTGGCTCTGGGCTTGGCTCAGCTCTGTGTTCGGCACGGCTTTTAGCTATTGGCTCTGTTTGGGCTCGACTCGGGCATGGGCTCTGGGCTCGGCTCGGCTTGGCTCTGGACTGGGCTACGTTATCGGCTCTGGGCTCTGTGCTCGGCTCAGCTCGGCTCTGGGTTTGGCTCTGGGCTCGGTGCGGCTCTGCTCTGGGATGGGCTCAGGGATCGGCTCGAGGCTCGGCTCTGGGCTGGGCTCAGGGATAGGCTCTGGGCTCGGCTCGGCTTGAGGGTCGGCTCTGGGCTGGGCTAGGGGATAGGATTTGGGCTCTGGGCTCGGATCGGCTCAGGGCTCGGCTCTGGGCTGGGCTCGGGGATTGTCTCGGGTCTCGCCTCTGAGCTTGTTTTCTCTCTGCTTTGGGCTTGGCTCGGCTCAGGGATTGTCTCTGGGCTCGTCTTGATGCTCAGCTCTGGGCTCGTCTTCTCTGGGCTTTGGGCTGGGCTCAGGGATCGGCTCTGGTCTCGGCTTGGCTCGAGGCTGGGCTCTGGCCTCGGCTCTGTCTTCGGCTAGACTCGGCTCTGGGCTGGGCTGTGGGCTGGTCTCGGGGATCGGCTCAAGGCTCGGCTCGGGGCTGGGTTCTCGGCTCGGCTCTGGACTCGACTCGGCTCGGCTCTAGGCTGAGCTCTTGGCTCGGCTCGAGGCTCGTCTCGGGGCAGGATTCTGGGCTCGGCTCTGGGTTCGACTCTGGACTCGACTCGGCCCGGCTCTAGGCTGAGCTCTTGGCTCGGCTCTGGGCTCGTCTCGGGGCAGGACTCTGGTCTCGGCTCTGGGTTCGGCTCTGGACTCGGCTCGTCTCGTCTCTAGGCTGGGCTCCGGGCTCGGCTCTGAGTTTGGTGCGTCTCGGGGCTGGGCTCTGTGTTCGTCTCGGCTCGGCTGGGCTCTGGGCTGGGCTCTGGACTCGGTTCTGCTTGGCTCTCAT
The DNA here is from genome assembly GCF_965140245.1 of Athene noctua. Lineage (NCBI taxonomy): Eukaryota > Metazoa > Chordata > Aves > Strigiformes > Strigidae > Athene > Athene noctua. The sequence continues at coordinate 150,460 of NW_027437651.1, read as the reverse complement.
CAGGGCTCGGGGCTCGGATCTGGGCTGGGCTCGGGGTTCGGCTCTGGGCTCGGCTCGGCTCTGTGTTCGGCACGGCTTTTGGCTATTGGCTCTGTCTGGGCTCGACTCGGGGATGGGCTCTGGGCTTGGCTCGACTCGGCTCTGGACTGGGCTACGTTATCGGCTCTGGGCTCTGTGCTCGGCTCTAGGCTGAGCTCGAGGCTCGGCTCTGGGCTGGGCTCATCTGGGCTTTGGGCTGGGCTCAGGGATCGGCTGGAGGCTCGGCTCTGCGCTGGCTCGTCTCGGCTCTGGGCTGGGCTCACGGATTGGCTCGGCTCGGCTCGAGGCTCGGCTCTGGGCTGGGCTAGGGGATCGGCTCTGGGCTCGGCTCGGCTCGAGGCTAGGCTCCTGGACGGTCGCTGGGCTCGGCGATCGGCTCGAGGCGCGTCTCGGGGCCGGTCTCTGGGCTCGGCTCAGCTCTGGGGTCGGCTCGAGGCTCGGCACTGTCCTGGGCTGAGGAATCGGCTTAAGGCTCGGCTCTGGGATCGCTCGGCTCGGCTCTGGGCTGGGCTCAGGGCTCGGCTCGGCTCGAGACTCGGTTTGGTGCCATTCTCTGTGCTCGGCTCGGCTCGGCTGGGCTCTGGGCTGGGCTCTGGACTCGTTTCTGCTTGGCTCTCATCAGGGCTCGGGGCTCGGATCTGGGCTGGGCTCGGGGTTTGGCTCTGGGCTTGGCTCAGCTCTGTGTTCGGCACGGCTTTTAGCTATTGGCTCTGTTTGGGCTCGACTCGGGCATGGGCTCTGGGCTCGGCTCGGCTTGGCTCTGGACTGGGCTACGTTATCGGCTCTGGGCTCTGTGCTCGGCTCGGCTCGGCTCTGGGTTTGGCTCTGGGCTCGGTGCGGCTCTGCTCTGGGATGGGCTCAGGGATCGGCTCGAGGCTCGGCTCTGGGCTGGGCTCAGGGATAGGCTCTGGGCTCGGCTCGGCTTGAGGGTCGGCTCTGGGCTGGGCTAGGGGATAGGATTTGGGCTCTGGGCTCGGATCGGCTCAGGGCTCGGCTCTGGGCTGGGCTTGGGGATTGTCTCGGGTCTCGCCTCTGAGCTTGTTTTCTCTCTGCTTTGGGCTTGGCTCGGCTCAGGGATTGTCTCTGGGCTCGTCTTGATGCTCAGCTCTGGGCTCGTCTTCTCTGGGCTTTGGGCTGGGCTCAGGGATCGGCTCTGGTCTCGGCTTGGCTCGAGGCTGGGCTCTGGCCTCGGCTCTGTCTTTGGCTAGACTCGGCTCTGGGCTGGGCTGTGGGCTGGTCTCGGGGATCGGCTCAAGGCTCGGCTCGGGGCTGGGTTCTCGGCTCGGCTCTGGACTCGACTCGGCTCGGCTCTAGGCTGAGCTCTTGGCTCGGCTCGAGGCTCGTCTCGGGGCAGGACTCTGGGCTCGGCTCTGGGTTCGACTCTGGACTCGACTCGGCCCGGCTCTAGGCTGAGCTCTTGGCTCGGCTCTGGGCTCGTCTCGGGGCAGGACTCTGGTCTCGGCTCTGGGTTCGGCTCTGGACTCGGCTCGTCTCGTCTCTAGGCTGGGCTCCGGGCTCGGCTCTGAGTTTGGTGCGTCTCGGGGCTGGGCTCTGTGTTCGTCTCGGCTCGGCTGGGCTCTGGGCTGGGCTCTGGACTCGGTTCTGCTTGGCTCTCATCAGGGCTCGGGGCTCGGATCTGGGCTGGGCTCGGGGTTCGGCTCTGGGCTCGGCTCGGCTCTGTGTTCGGCACGGCTTTTGGCTATTGGCTCTGTCTGGGCTCGACTCGGGGATGGGCTCTGGGCTTGGCTCGACTCGGCTCTGGACTGGGCTACGTTATCGGCTCTGGGCTCTGTGCTCGGCTCGGCTCGGCTCTAGGCTGAGCTCGGGGCTCGGCTCTGGGTTTGGCTCTGGGCTCGGTGCGGCTCTGCTCTGGGCTGGGCTCAGGGATATGCTCTGGTCTTGACTCGGCTCAAGGCTAGTCTCGGGTAGGGTCGCTGGGCTTGGCGATCGGCTCGAGGCGTGTTTCGGGGCCGGTCTCTGCGCTAGGGGATCGGCTCGATGCTCGGCTCTGGGCTGGGCTCATCTGGGCTTTGGGCTGGGCTCAGGGATCGGCTGGAGGCTTGGCTCTGCGCTGGCTCGTCTCGGCTCTGGGCTGGGCTCACGGATTGGCTCGGTTTGGCTCGAGGCTCGGCTCTGGGCTGGGCTAGGGGATCGGCTCTGGGCTCGGCTCGGCTCGAGGCTAGGCTCCTGGACGGTCGCTGGGCTCGGCGATTGGCTCGAGGCGTGTTTCGGGGCCGGTCTCTGAGCTCGGCTCAGCTCTGGGCTCGGCTCGAGGCTCGGCTCTGGGCTGGGCTGCGGAATCTGCTTAAGGCTCGGCTCTGGGATCGCTCGGCTCGGCTCTGGGCTGGGCTCAGGGCTCGGCTCGGCTCGAGACTCGGTTTGGTGCCGTTCTCTGTGCTCGGCTCGGCTCAGCTCTGGCGTGGGCTCGGGGATCGGCACGAGGCTCGGCTCTTGGCTGGCTCGTCTAGGCACTGGGCTGGGCTCACGGATTGGCTCGGCTCGGCTCGAGGCTCGGCTCTGGGCTGGCTCGTCTCGGCACTGGGCTGGGCTCACGGATTGGCTCGGCTCGGCTCGAGGCTCGGCTCTGGGCTGGGCTAGGGGCTCGGCTCGGCTTTGAGCTGGGCTCGGCTCGAGGCTTGGCTCTGGGCCGGTCTCTGGGTTCGGCTCGGCTGTGAGCTGGGTTCGGCTCGAGGCTCGGCTCTGGGCTCGGCTCCGGACTCGGCTCGACTCTAGGTTGGGCTTGGGGATCGGCTATGTGCTCGGCTCCGCTCGAGGCTTGGCTCCAGCTTCGGCTCTGGGCTCGGCTCGGCTCGGGGATTGTCTCGGAGCTCGTCTCGAGGCTCGGTTCTGAGCTCGTCTTCTCTCGGCTTTGGGCTGGGCTCAGGGATCGGCTTGAGGCTGGGCTCTGGGCTGGCTCATCTCGGCTCTGGACTGGGCTCTGGGGATAGGCTCTGGGGTCGGCTCGTCTCGGCTCTGGGCTGGGCTTGGGGATTGTCTCGAGGCTCGGGTCAGGGCAGGTATTCTCTCGTCTTTGGGCTGGACTCAGGGATCGGCTCTGGTCTTGACTCGGCTTGAGGCTGGGCTCTGGCCTCAGCTCGGTCTTCGGCTAGACTCGGCTCTGGGCTGGGCTGTGGGGTGGGCTCTGGGCTGGGCTCGGGGATCAGCTCGAGGCTCGGCTCTGGGCTGGGCTCAAAGATAGGCTCTGGGCTCGGCTCGGCTCTGGGCTGGGCTAGGGGATTGGCTTCGGGCTCTGGGCTCGGATTGGCTCAGGGCTCGGCTCTGGGGTCAGCGCGGCTCGGCTCTGGGCTGGGCTCGGGGATTGTCTTGGGTCTCGGCTCTGAGCTCGTTTCCTCTCTGCTTTGGTCTTGGCTCGGCTCAGGGATTGTCTGTGGGCTCGTCTCGATGCTTGGCTCTGGGCTCGTCTTCTCTGGGCTTTGGGCTGGGCTCAGGGATCGGCTCTGGTCTCGGCTCTTCTCGAGACTCGGTCCCGGGCCGGGCTCTGGGCTCGGCTCTGCTCGGCTCTAGGCTGGGCTCGGGGCTCGGATCTGGGTTCAGCTCGGCTCGTGCCCGGTTCTGGGCTCGGCTCGGCACTTGACTCGTCTCGGGGCTTGACTCTGGGCTCGGCTCGGTCTTCGGCTAGACTCGGCACTGTGATCGGCTCTGGGCTGGGCTCTGGGCTGGGCTCGGGAATCGGCTCGAGGCTCGGCTCTGGGCTGTCTCGTCTCGGTTCTTGGCTGGGCTCTGGGATCGGCCCGAGCCTCGGCTCTGGGCTCAGCTCGACGCGGCTCTAGGCTGGCCTCGGGACACGCTCGCGGCTTGGCTCGGGGCCAGTGTCTGGGATCGGCTCTAGGCTGGGCTCGGGGCTCGGCTCTGGGTTCGGCTCGCTCGGCTCTGGGCACGGCTCGAGTCTGGGATTCAGCTTGGCTCAGGTTTGGGCTAGGATATAGGCTCTGGGCTCGGCTCGGCGCTTGGAGAGACTCGGGTCGAGGCTGGGCTCTGGGCCGGTCTCTGGGCTCAGCTCGGCTCTGAGCCGGGCCCGGGACTCGGGTCGAGTCTCGGCTCTGGGCTCGGCTCGGCTCCGGAATGGGCTCGGGGATTGGCTCTGGGCTCAGCTCGGCTCGCCTCTGGGGTGCGCTCTGGGCTGGGCTAGGGGATCGGTTCTGGGCTCGGCTTGACTCAGGGATGGGCTCTGGGCTTGTCTCCTCTTGGCTCTGTGCTGGGCTAGGGGATCGGTTCTGGGCTCTGGGCTCGGCTCGAGGATCGTCTCGGGGGCCGACTCTGGGCTCAGCTCGGCTCGGATCTGAGCCGAGCTCGGGGGTCAGATCGAGGCTTGACTCGGGGCTCGGCTCAGGGCTGGGCTCTCGGCTCGGCTCTGGACTCGACTCGGCTCGGCTCTAGGCTGAGCTCTTGGCTCGGCTAGAGGCTCGTCTCGGGGCAGGAATCTGGGCTCAGCTCTGGACTCGGCTCGGCTCGGCTCTAGGCTGGGCTCCGGGCTTGGCTCTGGGTTCAGCGCGGCTCGGGGCTGGGCTCTGTGTTCGCCTCGGCCCGGCTGGCCTCTGGTCTGGTCTCTGGACTCGGTTCTGCTCGGCTCTAATCAAGGCTCGGGGCTGCGATCTGGGCTGGGCTCTGGGTTCGGCTCTGGGCTCGGCGCGGCTCGGCTCGGGGATTGTCTCGGTCTGGTCTCGAGGCTCGGTTCTGAGCTCGTCTTCTCTCGGCTTTGGGCTGGGCTCAGGGATCGGCTCGAGGCTCGGCTCTGGGCTGGCTCATCTCGGCTCTGGACTGGGCTCTGGGGATAGGCTCTGGGGTCGGCTCGGCTCGGCTCTGGGCTGGGCTCGGGGATTGTCTCGAGGCTCGGGTCAGGGCACGTATTCTCTCGTCTTTGGGCTGGACTCGGGGATCGGCTCTGGTCTTGACTCGGCTTGAGGCTGGGCTCTGGCCTCGGCTCGGTCTTTGGCTAGACTCAGCTCTGGGCTGGGCTGTGGGCTGGGCTCTGGGATGGGCTCGGGGATCGGCTCGAGGCTCGGCTCTGGGCTGGGCTCAGGGATAGGCTCTGGGCTCGGCTCAGCTTGAGGCTCGGCTCTGGGCTGGGCTAGGGGATTGGATTTGGGCTCTGGGCTTGGATCGGCTCAGGGCTCGGCTCTGGGCTGGGCTCGGGGATTGTCTCGGGTCTCAACTATGAGCTCGTTTTCTCTCTGCTTTGGGCTTGGCTCGGCTCTAGGGATTGTCTGTGGGCTCGTCTCGATGCTCGGCTCTGGGCTCGTCTTCTCTGGGCTTTGGGCTGGGCTCAGGGATCGGCTCTGGTCTCGGCTCGGCTCGAGGCTTGGCTCTGGCCTCGGCTCTGTCTTCGGCTAGACTCGGCTCTGGGCTGGGCTGTGGGCTGGTCTCGGGGATCGGCTCAAGGCTCGGCTCAAGGCTCGGCTCAGGGCTGGGTTCTCGGCTAGGCTCTGGACTCGACTCGGCTCGGCTCTAGGCCGAGCTCTTGGCTCGGCTCGAGGCTCGTCTCGGGGCAGGACTCTGGGCTCGACTCTGGGTTCGACTCTGGACTCGACTCGGCCTGGCTCTAGGCTGAGCTCTTGGCTCGGCTCTGGGCTCATCTCGGGGCAGGACTCTGGTCTCGGCTCTGGGTTCGGCTCTGGACTCGGCTCGTCTCGTCTCTAGGCTGGGCTCCGGGCTCGGCTCTGAGTTTGGTGCGTCTCGGGGCTGGGCTCTGTGTTCGCCTCGGCTCGGCTGGGCTCTGGGCTGGGCTCTGGACTCGGTTCTGCTTGGCTCTCATCAGGGCTCGGGGCTCGGATCTGGGCTGGGCTCGGTGTTCGGCTCTGGGCTAGGCTCGGCTCTGTGTTCGGCACGGCTTTTGGCTATTGGCTCTGTCTGGGCTCAACTCGGGGATGGGCTCTGGGCTTGGCTCGACTCGGCTCTGGACTGGGCTACGTTATCGGCTCTGGGCTCTGTGCTCGGCTCGGCTCGGCTCTAGGCTGAGCTCGGGGCTCGGCTCTGGGTTTGGCTCTGGGCTCAGTGCGGCTCTGCTCTGGGCTGGACTCGGGGATCGGCTCTGGTCTTGACTCGGCTTGAGGCTGGGCTCTGGCCTCGGCTCGGTCTTTGGCTAGACTCAGCTCTGGGCTGGGCTGTGGGCTGGGCTCTGGGCTGGTCTTGGGGATCAGCACGAGGCTCGGCTCTGGGCTGTCTCGGCTCGGCTGTAGGCTTGGCTCGGGGCTCGGCTCGGATCTCGGCTCGAAGCTCATTTCGGGGCCGGTCTCTGGGCTCGGCTCTGCTCGGCATAAGGCTGGGCTCGGGCCTCGGCTCTGGGTTCGACTCGGCTCGGGGTAGGCTCTCGGCTCGGTGCTGGGCTAAGGGCTCTGCTCGGTCTTCGGCTAGACTCGGCACTGTGATTGGCTCGGCTCGGCTCTGGCTTGGGCTCCGGGCTGGGCTCGGGGATCGTCTGGAGGCTCGGCTCTTGCTGGTTCGTCTCGGCTCTGGGCTGGGCTCACGGATTGGCTCGGCTCGGCTCGAGGCTCGGCTCTGGGCTGGGCTAGGGGATCGGCTCTGGGCTCAGCTCAGCTCGAGGCTAGGCTCCTGAACGGTCTCTGGGTTCGGCGATCGGCTCGAGGCTAGGCTCCTGGACGGTCGCTGGGCTCGGCGATCAGCTCGAGGCACGTTTCGGGGCCGGTCTCTGTGCTCGGCTCTGCTCTGGCCTCGGCTCGAGGCTCGGCTCTGGTCTGGGCTGAGGAATCGGCTTAAGGCTCGGCTCTGGGATCGCTCGGCTCGGCTCTGGGCTGGGCTCAGGGCTCGGCTTGGCTCGAGACTCGGTTTGGTGCCTTTCTCTATGCTCGGCTCGGCTCGGCTGTGGGGTGGGCTCGGGGAACGGCATGAGGCTCGGCTCTTAGCTGGCTCGTCTCGTCACTGGGCTGGGCTCACGGATTGGCTCGGCTCGGCTCGAGGCTTGGCTCCAGATTCGCCTCTGGGCTCGGCTCGACGCGGCTCTAGGCTGGGCTCGGGACTCATTCGCGGCTTGGCTCAGGGCCAGTGTCTGGGCTTGGCTCTAGGCTGGGCTCTGGATTCGACTCGGCTCGGCTCTGTGAACGGCTCGAGTCTGGGATTCGGCTTGGCTCAGCGCTGGGCTAGGGTATAGGCTCTGGGCTCGGCTCAGCGCTTGGAGAGGCTCGGGTCGAGGCTGGGCTCTGGGCCGGTCACTGGGCTCAGCTCGGCTTTGAGCCGGGCACGGGACTCGGCTCGAGGCTCGGCTCTGGGCTCGGCTTGGCTCCGGAATGGGCTCGGGGATTGGCTCTGGGCTCAGCTCGGCTCGGCTCCGGGCTCGGCTCGGCTCGCCTCTGAGGTGCGCTCTGGGCTGGGCTAGGGGATCGGCTCTCGGCTCGGCTTGACTCAGGGATGGGCTCTGGGCTCGTCTCCTCTCGGCTCTGTGCTGGGCTAGGGGATCGGTTCAGGTCTCTGGGCTTGGCTTGAGGATCGGCTCGGGGCCAGACTCTGGGCTCAGCTCGGCTCGGATCTGAGCCGAGCTCAGGGGTCGGATCGAGGCTTGGCTTGGTGCTCGGCTCAGGGCTGGGCTCTCAGCTCGTCTCTGGACTCGACTCGGCTCGGCTCTAGGCTGAGGTCTTGGCTTGGCTCGAGGCTCGTCTTGGGGCTGGTCTCTGGGCTCGGCTCCGGGCTGGGCTCTGGACTCGGTTCTGCTTGGCTCTAATCAGGGCTCGGGGCTCGGATCTGGACTGGGCTCGGTGTTCGGCTCTGGGCTCGGTTCGGCTCTGTGTTCGGCACGGCTTTTGGCTAGTGGCTCTGTCTGGGCTCGACTCGAGGATGGGCTCTGGGCTTGGTTCGCCTCTGGGCTCTGTGCTCGGTTCAGCTCGGCTCTAAGCTGAGCTCGGGGCTCAGCTCTGGGTTCGACTCTGGACTCGGTGCATCTCTGCTCTGGGCTGGGCTCAGGGATCGGCTCTGGTCTTGAGTCGGCTCCAGGCTTGCCTCCGGGCTCGGCTCGGCATTCGGCTAGACTCGGCTCTGGGCCGGCTCTGCTTGGCTCTGTACTGGGCTCTGGGGATAGGCTCTGGGGTCGGCTCAGCTTGGCTCTGGGCTGGGCTCGGGGATTGTCTCGGGACTCGTCTCGAGTCTCGGGTCAGGGCACGTATTCTCTCGTCTTTGGGCTGGACTCAGGGATCGGCTCTGGTCTTGACTCGGCTCGAGGCTGGGCTCTGCCCTCGGCTTGGTCTTCGGCTAGACTCGGCTCTGGGCTGGGCTCTGGGCTAGGCTCTGGGCTGGGCTCTGCACTGGGCTCTGCGCTGGGCTCTGCGCTGTGCTGGGGGATCGTCTCTGGGCTCGGCTCTGGGCTGTCCTCAGGGATAGGCTCTGGGCTCGGCTCGGCTTGAGGCTCGGCTCTGGGCTAGGCTAGGGGATTGGCTTCGGGCTCTAGGCTTGGATCGGCTCAGGGCTCGGCTCCAGGCTCTGCGCTGCTCGGCTGTGGGCTGGGCTCAGGCATTGTCTCGGGCTCGTTTTCTCTCTGCTTTAGGCTTGGCTCGGCTCAGGGATTGCCTCTGGGCTCGTCTCGATGCTCGGCTCTGGGCTTGTCTTCTCTCGGCTTTGGGCTGGTCTCAGGCATCGGCTCTGGTCTCGGCTTGGCTCGGCTCTAGGCTGGGCTCGGGGCTCGGATCTGGGTTCGGCTCGGCTCGGGCCCAGTTCTGGACTTGGCTCGGCACTTGACTCCTCTCGGTGCTGGACTCTGGGCTTGGCTCGGTCTTCGGCTAGACTCGGCACTGTGATTGGCTCTGGGCTGGGCTCTGGTCTGGGCTCGGGGATCGGCTCGAGGCTCGACTCTGGCCTGTCTCGTCTCGGCTATTGGCTGGGCTCTGGGATCAGCTCGAGCCTCGGCTCTGGGCTCGGCTCGACAAGGCTCTAGGCTGGGCTCGGGGCTTGCTCGCGTCTTGGCTCGGGGCCAGTGTCTGGGCTTGGGGCCTGGCTCTGGGTTCTACTCGGCTTGGCTCTGGGCATGGCTCGAGTCTGGGATTCGGCTTGGCTCAGGGTTGGGCTAGGGTATAGGCTCTGGGCTCGGCTCGGTGCTTGGAGATACTCGGGTCGAGGTTGGGCTCTGGGCCGGTCTCTGGACTCGGCTCGGCTCTGATCCGGGCCCGGGACTTGGCTCGAGGCTCGTATCTGGGTTCGGCTCAGCTCCGGAATGGGCTCGGGGATTGGCTCTGCACTCGGCTTGGCTCTGGGCTCGGCTTGGCTCGCCTCTGGGGTGCACTCTGAGCTGGGCTAGGGGATCGGCTCTGGGCTCGGCTTGACTCGGGGATGGGCTCTGGGCTCGTCTCCTCTCGGCTCTGGGCTGGGCTAGGGGATCGGTTCTGGGCTCTGGGCTCGGCTCGAGGATCGTCTCGGGGCTCGACTCTGGGCTCAGCTTGGCTCGGATCTGAGCCGAGCTCGGGGGTCGGGTCGAGGCTTGTCTCGGGGCTCGGCTCAGGGCTGAGCTCTCGGCTCGGCTCTGGACTCGACTCGGCGCGGCTCTAGGCTGAGCTCTTGGCTCGGCTCGAGGCTCGTCTCGCGGCTGGTCTCTCGTCTCGGGTCTGGGCTCGGCTCTGGACTCGGCACGGCTCGGCTCTAGGCTGGGCTCCGGGCTCGGCTCTGGGTTCGGCGCGGCTCAGGGCTTGGCTCTGTGTTCGCCTCGGCTCGGCTGGGCTCTGGACTGTGCTCTGGACTCGGTTCTGCTCGGCTCTAGTCAGGGCTCGGCGCTCGGAACTGGACTCGGCTCAACTCGGCTCAGGGCTGGGCTCGGGGTTCGGCTATGGGCTTGGCTCGGCTCTGTGTTCGGCATGGCTTTTGGCTAGTGGCTCTGTCTGGGCTTGACTCGGGGATGGGCTATGGGTTCGGCTCGTCTCGGCTCGAGGCTGAGCTCGGGGCTCGGCTCTGGGTTTGGCTCTGGGCTCGGTGCAGCTCTGCTCTGGGCTGTACTCAGGGATCAGCTCTGGTCTTTCTTCGGCTCGAGGCCGGGCTCTGGTCTCAGCTCGGTCTTCGGCTAGACTCGGTTCTGTGCTCGGCTCGGCTCAGCTGTGGGGTGGGCTCTGGGCTCTTCTCTGGGATCGGCACGAGGCTCGGCTCTGGGCTGTCTCGGCTCGGCTGTAGGCTTGGCTCGGGTCTCGGCTCGAGGCTCGTTTCGAGGCCAGTCTCTGGGCTTGGCTCTGCTCGGCATAAGGCTGGGCTCGGGCCTCGGCTCTCGGTTCGGCTCGGCTCGGGGTCGGCTCTCGGCTCGGTGCTGGGCTAAGCGCTCTGCTCGGTCTTCGGCTAGACTCGGCACTGTGATCGGCTCGGCTCGGCTCTGGCCTGGGCTCTGGTCTGTGCTCGGGGATCGTCTGGAGGCTCGGCTCTGCGCTGGCTCGTCTCGGCTCTGGTCTGGCCTCAGTGATCGGCTCTGGTCTCGGCTCGATGCGGCTCTAGGCTGGGCTCGGGGCTCGGCTCGAGGCTTGGCTCTGGGCTGGGCTCTGACTCGGCTCGGCTCGGCTCTAGCCTGGGCTCGGTGCTCGGGTCTGGGCTTGGCTAGGTGATGGGCTCACGGCTCTGGGCTCGGCTCGAGCCTGGGATTCGACTTGGCTCGGGGCTCGGCTCGAGGTTAGACTCTGGGCTGGGCTAGGGTATCAGGTCTGGGCTCGGCTCGGCGCTTGGCGAGGCGTGGCTCAAGGCTGGGCTCTGGGCTCGGCTCGCCGTGACTCTAGGCTGGGCTCGGGGCTCGGCTCGAGGCTCAGCTTAGGTCAGTCTCTGGGCTCGGCTCGATTCGGCTGTGAGCTGGCCTCGGGCTCGGCTCAAGGCTGAGCTCGATGCTCGGCTCTGGGCTCGTCTCCTCTTGGCTCGGGCAGGTACCTGGCCTCGGCTCGGCTCTGGGCTGGGCTCGGTGTATTGTGTCTGGCTGAACTGGAATCGCTTTTCCCCTATAGCAGCCCTCACGGTGCTGTGGTTTATGCTGGGAGCTGGCAGGGTGTTGGTAGCACCCTGGTGTTGTGGCTGCTGCTGAGCAGCGCTTACACAGCACCAAGGCTCTTTCTGATATTTTCCCCAGTGGGACGGGGTGGGCAAGATATTGGGAGGGGACACAGCCAGGACAGCTGACCCAAACCGACCAAAGGGATATTCCATACCATATGACGTCTGCTCAGTATAAAGCTGGGAGAAAGGAGGAAGGGGGTGGGCTCACCCTTGGTCCTCCGAGGCAACTACTACGTGTATTGGAGCCCTGCTTCCTGAGAAGGCCCAACATCGCCTCTTCATGGGAAGTAGAGAATAAATCTGTTTGCTTTTGCTTCCGCGCGCGGACTTTTGCTTTGCTTTGCTTATATTAAAACTGCTTTTGTTTCACCCACAAGGGTTAGTTTATCTTCTTTCCCCTCTTTACCCTGTTGAGAAAACAAAGGGAAGGGGGGGGGGGAAGTGATAGAGCGACTTGGTGGATACCTGGCATTTAGCCAGAGTCAAACCATCACAGTCTATTCTGGCGCCCAACGTGGGGCAAAACAACGGCAGTTTTATATTAAATGTGCTGTAGCTATATTAGTTATTAAGCAACAAGCTCTTGTGCTGGTCACGGGCTTGTTTATTGCGCTGCTTATCTTTGTTTTGTTAAGCTCGGGAACATGCTGCAAGGAATTGGGAACATCACTAGTGGTTTTATTTTGCAGGCTCCCGAGGTACTTAGTCATCCTTATGTTAGCTCATTGATACTCTTTATTAATGCTGTTCGCCTGTTGTGGGTTGTGTGGAGCTCGGTATGCTCTTGGTGTAAGAGAACGCAAATTTTGAGTGAATCGGTGCCAAAATGTGCTCTGAGGCGGCCTGTTCCTGGGTGGCAGGGAGAGTGGAAGGAGTTGGGCAGATTCCTAGGACGGTTATCACATCCTGTAGCCTGGGATCTCACCCCTGAACAGGCAAGCAACCCCACAAAATTGACACACCACCTGATAGAGGGGTGTCTTGCCTATCCCAGTGAGAATCAGCAACTTCTAGCACTTTACTGGGCCTGGCCTGTGCTTATCGAGCTGCAGTTCAGCACTCTCAAAGGACTGTGGTTGACATGGGAACTCAAACAATAACAACAACAGAGATTGCCCCAGTAGTAAAAAAGAAACAATGGACAAGGAGAACAACAGGCCCATACCCTAGATTAATAAGGGAGGAGAAAGAGGAGGAAGAAGCTGGTCCTTCAGCAAAGGTATCAGAAGAGGGAATAACAGAACTGAAACAGGAGGCAGAAACTACCCGGTCCGTGACATCATCAGAACTGCGAGATCTGCAAAAAGACTATTTCCACCAGCCAGGTGAGCGGATCGCTGCCTGGCTGCTGGGATAATGGGGCAGATGCTCAACAGTTGGAAGGTAAGGAAGCCCAACAACTGGGTTCCCTTGCTAGAAATCGAGGAATTGAAAGGGGAATTGGAAAAGAGACAGCAATTTGCAGTCTGTGGAGACGACTCCTTTCAAGTGTTAAAGCAAGGTATCCTTTTAAGGAAGATCTTATGGACCACACCCCAGGGAAGTGGGCTACTGCAGATGAAGGTGTCCAGTACCTGAGAGAATTAGCAGTGATGGAAGTCATCTATGGTGATCCAGATAATGATGAAGCCCCTAAAAATCCAGAGGATGTCCCATGCACACGGGCCATGTGGAGGAAGGTGATTAAAGGTGCGCCATCCTCGTATTCTGCCGGCTTGGCCGCAATGTACTACCCAGAAATGGATGCAGGAGAAGGACTAAGATGTACGCCAACTGTGGAGGCAGTCTCTTCCTGGCTTCAGAACTTTGAAGAGAGTCTTGGTACCTCCTCATCTCTACGGGCGAGTGCCCTGGATGTTGGGAGCTCCCCAAGAAATCATTTCTCTTCTGTCCCAGTCAGGGGGAAAGGAAAGCCAAGGCGCATGACACGTGGCGAACTCTGGTTCTTCCTGCGCGACCAGGGGGAGGACATGAGGAAGTGGGATGGTCAACCCACCTTTAAGTTGGAAGCACGTGTACATGAATTGCGAGGAAAGACCCCTGCCAACAAGAAGACATCCAAGAAGGTTGTTAATGTAGCTGGTGTAAAACCACAAGGAAGTAACCAGCGATCTCCCAGATACAGAAAGACTGAGATCACCTCCCTTGACCCTGAAGAAGGAACCTCCGGCCTGGCACGGCAAGAGTCAGACAGTGAGTACTCCGACCAGGAATGGGAATAGAGGGCCCCTGCCTCCAGCCAGGAGGAGGAAAGGGATGATCGGGTGTATTGGACATTGTGGATTCGATGGCCTGGCACATCAAATCCACAGAAGTACCAGGCTTTAATTGACACCGGGGCACAATGTACACTAATGCCATCAAGTTATAGAGGGGCAGAACCTATCTGGATCTCAGGAGTGACAGGGGGCTGTCAAGAACTATCAGTATTGGAGGCCGAGGTTAGCTTGACTGGGGACAAGTGGGAAAAACATCCCATTGTAACTGGCCCAGAAGCCCCTTGCATCTTGGGCATTGACTATCTCAAGAGGGGATACTTCAAAGACCCAAAAGGATACCGATGGGCTTTTGGTGTGGCCAGTGTGAATACAGAAAAGGTAAAACAGTTGTCTAATCTGCCTGGCCTCTCAGAAGATCCTTTTGTTGTGGGACTGTTGCAAGTTGAAGAACAACAGGTGCCAATTGCTATGAGGACCGTGCACCGACGGCAGTATCGTACAAACCGAGACTCTCTGGCTCCCATCCAAGAATTGATTCGTCAACTGGAGAACCAAGGTGTCATCAGTAAGACACATTCGCCTTTTAATAGCCCAATATGGCCAGTGCGGAAGTCTGACGGAGGGTGGAGGTTAACAGTAGACTATCGTGGCCTGAATGAAGTGACGCCACCACTGAGTGCTGCTGTACCAGATATGTTAGAGCTCCAGTATGAACTGGAGTCAAAGGCAGCCAAGTGGTACGCCACAATTGACATTGCCAATGCATTCTTTTCATTTCCTTTGGCAGAAGAGTGCAGGCCACAGTTTGCTTTCACGTGGAGGGGTGTCCAGTATACCTAGAATCGACTGCCCCAGGGGTGGAAGCACAGCCCCAATATTTGTCATGGACTAATTCAAACTGCACTGGAAAAGGGTGATGCCCCTGAACATCTACAATACATTGATGACATCATTGTGTGGGGCAATGAGGCAGAAGAAGTGTTCAAGAAAGGACAAAGAGTAATTGAGATTCTTCTGAGAGCTGGGTTTGCCATAAAGAAAAGCAAGGTCAAGGGACCAGCACGAGAAATTCAGTTCTTGGGAATAAAATGGCAAGATGGACGCCGTCATGTGCCATTGGATGTTGTCAACAAGATAGCAGATAGCAACTATGTCTCCACCGACCAACAAGAAGGAAACACAAGCTTTCCTAGGACTTGTGGGATTTTGGAGGATGCATATTCTAGGTTACAGTCAGCTTATTCCAGGTTACAGTCAGCTTGTGAGCCCTCTCTATCAAGTGACCTGAAAGAAGAACAATTTTCAGTGGGGTCCTGAGCAGCAACAAGCCTTTGAGCACATCAAACAAGAGATAGCTCGAGCAGTAGCTCTTGGGCCTGTTCGGACAGGACCAGCTGTGCAGAATGTACTTTACACATCAACTGGGGAACACAGACTCACATGGAGCCTCTGGCAGAAGATACCAGGTGAAACTCGAGGTCGACCATTAGGATTTTGGAGCTGGGGATATCGAGGATCAGAAGCCCACTACACTCTGACTGAAAAGGAGATACTGGCAGCATATGAGGGGATTCGAGCTGCTTCAGAAGTTGTTGGTACAGAAGCACAGCTCCTCTTGGCACCACGGCTGCCTGTATTACACTGGATGTTCAAAGGAAACATCCCTTCCACACACCATGCAACCAGTGTTACCTGGAGTAAATGGGTCGCGTTAATCATGCAACGGGCTCGACTGAAGAAACCCAACCATCCAGGGATCCTGGAAGAGATCATGGACTGGCCAGAAGGTAGAGATTTTGGAGCGTTGCCTGAGGAGGTGGCTCGTGCCCAAGAGGCACCACCATATAACGAGTTACCAGAAGATGAGAGGCGTTATGCTCTCTTTACTGATGGATCCTGTCGTGTGGTAGGAAGCCATCGGAAGTGGAAAGCTGCTGTGTGGAGTCCCACAAGACAAGTCGTTGAGGCCACTGAAGGAGAAGGAGAGTCAAGTCAGTTCGCAGAAGTAAAAGCAATCCAACTTGCCCTAAAGATTGCTGAACGGGAAAAGTGGCCAGTATTATATCTCTACACGGACTCCTGGATGGTGGCTAACGCCCTGTGGGGGTGGCTACAGGAGTGGAAGAAGACCAATTGGCAGCACAGAGGTAAACCCATCTGGGCTGCTGCATTGTGGCAGGACATCGCTGCCTGAGTGGAAAACGTGGCTCTAAAGGTACGTCATGTAGATGCTCATGTGCCCAAAAGGCGTGCCACTGAAGAACACCAAAACAATGAGCAAGCAGACAAAGCTGCCAAAATTGAAGTAGCTCGGCTGGACCTGGACTGGGAGCGTAAGGGTGAGCTGTTTGTAGCTCGATGGGCCCATGAAACATCAGGGCATCTTGGCAGAGATGCAACGTACAGATGGGCTCGTGATCGAGGGGTGGACCTGACCATGGAGGCCATCTCACAGGTCACTCACGAATGTGAAACATGTGCTGCAATCAAGCGAGTCACACGAGTAAAGTCTCCCAAGAACAGAGGGCAATGGCTGAGTTTTCAATACAGTGAGGCCTGGCAGATTGACTATATTGGACCACTGCCACGAACATGCCAAGGCAAACACTACATACTCACCATGGTAGAAGCAACTACGGGTTGGTTTGAAACGTACCTTGTAAATCATGCCACTGTCCGAAATACCATCTTGGGTCTTGAAAGGCAAATTTTATGGCGACATGGTACTCCTGAAAAAATCGAGTCAGACAAAGGAACCCATTTTCGAAATAATCTTATAAATTCCTGGGCAAAGAAACATGGCATTGAGTGGGTGCATCACATTACCCACAAGCATCTGGAAAGATTGAAAGATATAATGGACTGTTGAAGACTCTGTTGAGAGCATTGGACAATGGGGGATGCAAGCATTGGGATATAAATTTAGCAGAAGCCACTTGGCTAATTAATACCAGAGGATCTGTTAACCGTCCTGGTCCTGCCCAAACAAATCCCGTTCATACTGTGGGAGGAGATAAGGTCCCTGTAGTACACACAGGGAGGTGGCTGGGGAAGGCAGTGTGGATTGCTCCTCCCTTGGGAAAAGGCAAGCCCACTCGTGGGATTGTCTTTGCTCAGGGACCTGGATGTACTTGGTGGGTAATGCGGAAGGATGGGGCTACTCAGTGTGTGCCTCAAGAACATTTAACCTTGGGGGGAAAGTAATCTGTGGGATGAGTTGTGTGTTGCAGGAAGTGATGGAGGAAGTAGGAACGATGAAGAGTGAACCAGATATGTGCAATGACGACCCAAACCTAGCCGGTGCTGGAGTCCAATGGTCAAGCATACTTCTGTCCTGAGCATCTATCTTGACAGATGGAAGCCAAGACACAGAACATCTGAAGGATGTCTGTCCTCCGTGCTTGCTTTTTCTCAGAAAGAGCCGTGGTGTGCGTTTTCGCCGGAAAACGCGTTTTCGGCCGAAAACGTGTACGTTTGCACTTCCCCGCCACAGGGAAGCTGCTAGCCGGGAATTCTCTGCCTGGTTCTACCCGCTGCCCGGAACGCTACGCAGGGCAAAAGCGGTTCTCGTCCTCCGTGCTTGCTTTTTCTCAGAAAGAGCCGTGGTGTGCGTTTTCGCCGGAAAACGCGTTTTCGGCCGAAAACGTGTACGTTTGCACTTCCCCGCCACAGGGAAGCTGCTAGCCGGGAATTCTCTGCCTGGTTCTACCCGCTGCCCGGAACGCTACGCAGGGCAAAAGCGGTTCTCGTCCTCCGTGCTTGCTTTTTCTCAGAAAGAGCCGTGGTGTGCGTTTTCGCCGGAAAACACGTTTTTGGCCGAAAACGTGTACGTTTGCACTTCCCCGCCACAGGGAAGCTGCTAGCCGGGAATTCTCTGCCTGGTTCTACCCGCTGCCCGGAACGCTACGCAGGGCAAAAGCGATTCTCGTCCTCCGTGCTTGCTTTTTCACAGAAAGAGCCGTGGTGTGCGTTTTCGCCGGAAAACGCGTTTTCGGCCGAAAACGTGTACGTTTGCACTTCCCCGCCACAGGGAAGCTGCTAGCCGGGAATTCTCTGCCTGGTTCTACCCGCTGCCCGGAACGCTACGCAGGGCAAAAGCGGTTCTCGTCCTCCGTGCTTGCTTTTTCTCAGAAAGAGCCGTGGTGTGCGTTTTCGCCGGAAAACGTGTTTTCGGCCGAAAACGTGTACGTTTTCAATTCTCCGCCACTGGAAAGCTGCTAGCCGGGAATTCGCTGCCTGGTTCTACCCGCTGCCCGGAACGCTACGCAGGGCAAAAGCGATTCTCGTTCTCCGTGCTTGCTTTTTCTCAGAAAGAGCCGTGGTGTGCGTTTTCGCCGGAAAACGCGTTTTCGGCCGAAAACGTGTACGTTTGCACTTCCCCGCCACAGGGAAGCTGCTAGCCGGGAATTCTCTGCCTGGTTCTACCCGCTGCCCGGAACGCTACGCAGGGCAAAAGCGATTCTCGTCCTCCGTGCTTGCTTTTTCTCAGAAAGAGCCGTGGTGTGCGTTTTCGCCGGAAAACGCGTTTTCGGCCGAAAACGTGTACGTTTGCACTTCCCCGCCACAGGGAAGCTGCTAGCCGGGAATTCTCTGCCTGGTTCTACCCGCTGCCCGGAACGCTACGCAGGGCAAAAGCGGTTCTCGTCCTCCATGCTTGCTTTTTCTCAGAAAGAGCCGTGGTGTGCGTTTTCACCGGAAAACGCGTTTTCGGCCGAAAACGTGTACGTTTGCACTTCCCCGCCACAGGGAAGCTGCTAGCCGGGAATTCTCTGCCTGGTTCTACCCGCTGCCCGGAACGCTACGCAGGGCAAAAGCGGTTCTCGTCCTCCGTGCTTGCTTTTTCTCAGAAAGAGCCGTGGTGTGCGTTTTCGCCGGAAAAAGCGTTTTCGGCCGAAAACGTGTACGTTTGCACTTTCCCGCCACAGTGAAGCTGCTAGCCGGGAATTCTCTGCCTGGTTCTACCCGCTGCCCGGAACGCTACGCAGGGCAAAAGCGGTTCTCGTCCTCCGTGCTTGCTTTCTCTCAGAAAGAGCCGTGGTGTGCGTTTTTGAAGGAAAACGCGATTTCGGCCGAAAACGTGTACGTTTGCACTTTTCGCCACAGGGAAGCTGATAGCCGGGAATTCTCTGCCTGGTTCTACCCGCTGCCCGGAACGCTACGCAGGGCAAAAGCGATTCTCGTCCTCCGTGCTTGCTTTTTCTCAGAAAGAGCCGTGGTGTGCGTTTTCTCTGGAAAACGCGTTTTTGGCCAAAAACGTGTACGTTTGCACTTCCCCGCCACAGGGAAGCTGCTAGCCGGGAATTCTCTGCCTGGTTCTACCCGCTGCCCGGAACGCTACGCAGGGCAAAAGCGGTTCTCGTCCTCCGTGCTTGCTTTTTCTCAGAAAGAGCCGTGGTGTGCGTTTTCGCCGGAAAACGCGTTTTCGGCCGAAAACGTGTACGTTTTCAATTCTCCGCCACTGGAAAGCTGCTAGCCGGGAATTCTCTGCCTGGTTCTACCCGCTGCCCGGAACGCTACGCAGGGCAAAAGCGATTCTCGTCCTCCGTGCGTGCTTTTTCCCAGAAAGAGCCGTGGTGTGCGTTTTCACCGGAAAACGTGTTTTCGTCCGAAAACGTCTACGTTTGCACTTCCCCGCCACAGGGAAGCTGCTAGCCGGGAATTCTCTGCCTGGTTCTACCCGCTGCCCGGAACGCTACGCAGGGCAAAAGCGATTCTCGTCCTCCGTGCTTGCTTTTTCTCAGAAAGAGCCGTGGTGTGCGTTTTCGCCGGAAAACGCGTTTTCGGCCGAAAACGTGTACGTTTGCACTTCCCCGCCACAGGGAAGCTGCTAGCCGGGAATTCTCTGCCTGGTTCTACCCGCTGCCCGGAACGCTACGCAGGGCAAAAGCGATTCTTGTCCTCCGTGCTTGCTTTTTCTCAGAAAGAGCCGTGGTGTGCGTTTTCGCCGGAAAACGCGTTTTTGGCCAAAAACGTGTACGTTTGGACTTCCCCGGCACAGGGAAGCTGCTAGCCAGGAATTCTCTGCCTGGTTCTACCCGCTGCCCGGAACGCTACGCAGGGCAAAAGCGGTTCTCGTCCTCCGTGCTTGCTTTTTCTCAGAAAGAGCCGTGGTGTGCGTTTTCGCCGGAAAACGCGTTTTCGGCCGAAAACGTGTACGTTTGCACTTCCCCGCCACAGGGAAGCTGCTAGCCGGGAATTCTCTGCCTGGTTCTACCCGCTGCCCGGAACGCTACGCAGGGCAAAAGCGGTTCTCGTCCTCCGTGCTTGCTTTTTCTCAGAAAGAGCCGTGGTGTGCGTTTTCGCCGGAAAACGCGTTTTCGGCCGAAAACGTGTACGTTTGCACTTCCCCGCCACAGGGAAGCTGCTAGCCGGGAATTCTCTGCCTGGTTCTACCCGCTGCCCGGAACGCTACGCAGGGCAAAAGCGGTTCTCGTCCTCCGTGCTTGCTTTTTCTCAGAAAGAGCCGTGGTGTGCGTTTTCGCCGGAAAACGCGTTTTCGGCTAAAAAAGGTGTACGTTTGCACTTCCCCGCCACAGGGAAGCTGCTAGCCGGGAATTCTCTGCCTGGTTCTACCCGCTGCCCGGAACGCTACGCAGGGCAAAAGCGGTTCTCCTCCTCCGTGCTTGCTTTTTCTCAGAAAGAGCCGTGGTGTGCGTTTTCGCCGGAAACAAGTTTTCGGCCGAAAACGTGTACGTTTGCACTTCCCCGCCACAGGGAAGCTGCTAGCCGGGAATTCTCTGCCTGGTTCTACCCGCTGCCCGGAACGCTACGCAGGGCAAAAGCGGTTCTCGTCCTCCGTGCTTGCTTTTTCTCAGAAAGAGCCGTGGTGTGCGTTTTCGCCGGAAAAAGCGTTTTCGGCCGAAAACGTGTACGTTTGCACTTCCCCGCCACAGGGAAGCTGCTAGCCGGGAATTCTCTGCCTGGTTCTACCCGCTGCCCGGAACGCTACGCAGGGCAAAAGCGATTCTCGTCCTCCGTGCTTGCTTTTTCTCAGAAAGAGCCGTGGTGTGCGTTTTCGCCGGAAAACGCGTTTTTGGCCAAAAACGTGTACGTTTGGACTTCCCCGGCACAGGGAAGCTGCTAGCCAGGAATTCTCTGCCTGGTTCTACCCGCTGCCCGGAACGCTACGCTGGGCAAAAGCGGTTCTCCTCCTCCGTGCTTGCTATTTCTCAGAAAGAGCCGTGGTGTGCGTTTTCGCCGGAAAACGCGTTTTCGGCCGAAAACGTGTACGTTTGCACTTCCCCGCCACAGGGAAGCTGCTAGCCGGGAATTCTCTGCCTGGTTCTACCCGCTGCCCGGAACGCTACGCAGGGCAAAAGCGATTCTAGTCCTCCGTGCTTGCTTTTTCTCAGAAAGAGCCGTGGTGTGCGTTTTCGCCGGAAAACGCGTTTTCGGCCGAAAACGTGTACGTTTGCACTTTCCCGCCACAGTGAAGCTGCTAGCCGGGAATTCTCTGCCTGGTTCTACCCGCTGCCCGGAACGCTACGCAGGGCAAAAGCGGTTCTCGTCCTCCGTGCTTGCTTTTTCTCAGAAAGAGCCGTGGTGTGCGTTTTCGCCGGAAAACGTGTACGTTTGCACTTCCCCGCCACAGGGAAGCTGCAATCCGGGAATTCTCTGCCTGGTTCTACCCGCTGCCCGGAACGCTACGCAGGGCAAAAGCGGTTCTCGTCCTCCGTGCTTGCTTTTTCTCAGAAAGAGCCGTGGTGTGCGTTTTCGCCGGAAAAAGCGTTTTCGGCCGAAAACGTGTACGTTTGCACTTTCCCGCCACAGTGAAGCTGCTAGCCGGGAATTCTCTGCCTGGTTCTACCCGCTGCCCGGAACGCTACGCAGGGCAAAAGCGATTCTCGTCCTCCGTGCTTGCTTTTTCTCAGAAAGAGCCGTGGTGTGCGTTTTCTCTGGAAAACGCGTTTTTGGCCAAAAACGTGTACGTTTGCACTTCCCCGCCACAGGGAAGCTGCTAGCCAGGAATTCTCTGCCTGGTTCTACCCGCTGCCCGGAACGCTACGCTGGGTAAAAGCGGTTCTCCTCCTCCGTGCTTGCTATTTCTCAGAAAGAGCCGTGGTGTGCGTTTTCGCCGGAAAACGCGTTTTCGTCCGAAAACGTCTACGTTTGCACTTCCCCGCCAGAGGGAAGCTGCTAGCCGGGAATTCTCTGCCTGGTTCTACCCGCTGCCCGGAACGCTACGCAGGGCAAAAGCGATTCTCGTCCTCCGTGCTTGCTTTTTCTCAGAGAGAGCCGTGGTGTGCGTTTTCGCCGGAAAACGCGTTTTCGGCCGAAAACGTGTACGTTTGCACTTCCCCGCCACAGGGAAGCTGCTAGCCGGGAATTCTCTGCCTGGTTCTACCCGCTGCCTGGAATGCTACGCAGGGCAAAAGCGGTTCTCGTCCTCCGTGCTTGCTTTTTCTCAGAAAGAGCCGTGGTGTGCGTTTTCGCCGGAAAACGAGTTTTCGGCCGAAAACGTGTACGTTTGCACTTCCCCGCCACAGGGAAGCTGCTAGCCGGGAATTCTCTGCCTGGTTCTACCCGCTGCCCGGAACGCTACGCAGGGCAAAAGCGGTTCTCGTCCTCCGTGCTTGCTTTTTCTCAGAAAGAGCCGTGGTGTGCGTTTTCGCCGGAAAACGCGTTTTCGGCCGAAAACGTGTACGTTTGCACTTCCCCGCCACAGGGAAGCTGCTAGCCGGGAATTCTCTGCCTGGTTCTACCCGCTGCCCGGAACGCTACGCAGGGCAAAAGCGGTTCTCGTCCCCCGTGCTTGCTTTTTCTCAGAAAGAGCCGTGGTGTGTGTTTTCGCCGGAAAACGCGTTTTCGGCCGAAAACGTGTACGTTTGCACTTCCCCGCCACAGGGAAGCTGCTAGCCGGGAATTCTCTGCCTGGTTCTACCCGCTGCCCGGAACGCTACGCAGGGCAAAAGCGGTTCTCGTCCTCCGTGCTTGCTTTTTCTCAGAAAGAGCCGTGGTGTGCGTTTTCGCCGGAAAACGCGTTTTCGGCCGAAAACGTGTACGTTTGCACTTCCCCGCCACAGGGAAGCTGCTAGCCGGGAATTCTCTGCCTGGTTCTACCCGCTGCCCGGAACGCTACGCAGGGCAAAAGCGGTTCTCGTCCTCCGTGCTTGCTTTTTCTCAGAAAGAGCCGTGGTGTGCGTTTTCGCCGGAAAACGCGTTTTCATCCGAAAACGTCTACGTTTGGACTTCCCCGCCACAGGGAAGCTGCTAGCCGGGAATTCTCTGCCTGGTTCTACCCGCTGCCCGGAACGCTACGCAGGGCAAAAGCGGTTCTCGTCCTCCGTGCTTGCTTTTTCTCAGAAAGAGCCGTGGTGTGCGTTTTCGCCGGAAAACGCGTTTTCGGCCGAAAACGTGTACGTTTGCACTTCCCCGCCACAGGGAAGCTGCTAGCCGGGAATTCTCTGCCTGGTTCTACCCGCTGCCCGGAACGCTACGCAGGGCAAAAGCGGTTCTCGTCCTCCGTGCTTGCTTTTTCTCAGAAAGAGCCGTGGTGTGCGTTTTCGCCGGAAAAAGCGTTTTCGGCCGAAAACGTGTACGTTTGCACTTTCCCGCCACAGGGAAGCTGCTAGCCGGGAATTCTCTGCCTGGTTCTACCCGCTGCCCGGAACGCTACGCAGGGCAAAAGCGGTTCTCGTCCTCCGTGCTTGCTTTTTCTCAGAAAGAGCCGTGGTGTGCGTTTTCGCCGGAAAAAGCGTTTTCGGCCGAAAACGTGTACGTTTGCACTTCCCCGCCACAGGGAAGCTGCTAGCCGGGAATTCTCTGCCTGGTTCTACCCGCTGCCCGGAACGCTACGCAGGGCAAAAGCGGTTCTCGTCCTCCGTGCTTGCTTTTTCTCAGAAAGAGCCGTGGTGTGCGTTTTCGCCGGAAAACCAGATTTCGGCCGAAAACGTGTACGTTTGCACTTCCCCGCCACAGGGAAGCTGCTAGCCGGGAATTCTCTGCCTGGTTCTACCCGCTGCCCGGAACGCTACGCAGGGCAAAAGCGGTTCTCGTCCTCCGTGCTTGCTTTTTCTCAGAAAGAGCCGTGGTGTGCGTTTTCGCCGGAAAACGCGTTTTTGGCCAAAAACGTGTACGTTTGGACTTCCCCGGCACAGGGAAGCTGCTAGCCAGGAATTCTCTGCCTGGTTCTACCCGCTGCCCGGAACGCTACGCAGGGCAAAAGCGGTTCTCCTCCTCCGTGCTTGCTATTTCTCAGAAAGAGCCGTGGTGTGCGTTTTCGCCGGAAAACGGGTTTTCGGCCGAAAACGTGTACGTTTGCACTTCCCCGCCACAGGGAAGCTGCTAGCCGGGAATTCTCTGCCTGGTTCTACCCGCTGCCCGGAACGCTACGCAGGGCAAAAGCGGTTCTCGTCCTCCGTGGTTGCTTTTTCTCAGAGAGAGCCGTGGTGTGCGTTTTCGCTGGAAAAAGCGTTTTCGGCCGAAAACGTGTACGTTTGCACTTCCCCGCCACAGGGAAGCTGCTAGCCCGGAATTCTCTGCCTGGTTCTACCCGCTGCCCGGAACGCTACGCAGGGCAAAAGCGGTTCTCGTCCTCCGTGCTTGCTTTTTCTCAGAAAGAGCCGTGGTGTGCGTTTTGGCCGGAAAACGCGTTTTCGGCCGAAAACGTGTACGTTTGCACTTCCCCGCCACAGGGAAGCTGCTAGCCGGGAATTCTCTGCCTGGTTCTACCCGCTGCCCGGAACGCTACGCAGGGCAAAAGCGGTTCTCGTCCTCCGTGCTTGCTTTTTCTCAGAAAGAGCCGTGGTGTGCGTTTTCGCCGGAAAACGCGTTTTCGGCCGAAAACGTGTACGTTTGCACTTCCCCGCCACAGGGAAGCTGCTAGCCGGGAATTCTCTGCCTGGTTCTACCCGCTGCCCGGAACGCTACGCAGGGCAAAAGCGGTTCTCGTCCTCCGTGCTTGCTTTTTCTCAGAAAGAGCCGTGGTGTGCGTTTTCGCCGGAAAAAGCGTTTTCGGCCGAAAACGTGTACGTTTGCACTTTCCCGCCACAGTGAAGCTGCTAGCCGGGAATTCTCTGCCTGGTTCTACCCGCTGCCCGGAACGCTACGCAGGGCAAAAGCGATTCTCGTCCTCCGTGCTTGCTTTTTCTCAGAAAGAGCCGTGGTGTGCGTTTTCTCTGGAAAACGCGTTTTTGGCCAAAAACGTGTACGTTTGGACTTCCCCGCCACAGGGAAGCTGCTAGCCAGGAATTCTCTGCCTGGTTCTACCCGCTGCCCGGAACGCTACGCTGGGTAAAAGCGGTTCTCCTCCTCCGTGCTTGCTATTTCTCAGAAAGAGCCGTGGTGTGCGTTTTCGCCGGAAAACGCGTTTTCGGCCGAAAACGTCTACGTTTGCACTTCCCCGCCAGAGGGAAGCTGCTAGCCGGGAATTCTCTGCCTGGTTCTACCCGCTGCCCGGAACGCTACGCAGGGCAAAAGCGATTCTCGTCCTCCGTGCTTGCTTTTTCTCAGAGAGAGCCGTGGTGTGCGTTTTCGCCGGAAAACGCGTTTTCGGCCGAAAACGTGTACGTTTGCACTTCCCCGCCACAGGGAAGCTGCTAGCCGGGAATTCTCTGCCTGGTTCTACCCGCTGCCTGGAACGCTACGCAGGGCAAAAGCGGTTCTCGTCCTCCGTGCTTGCTTTTTCTCAGAAAGAGCCGTGGTGTGCGTTTTCGCCGGAAAACGAGTTTTCGGCCGAAAACGTGTACGTTTGCACTTCCCCGCCACAGGGAAGCTGCTAGCCGGGAATTCTCTGCCTGGTTCTACCCGCTGCCCGGAACGCTACGCAGGGCAAAAGCGGTTCTCGTCCTCCGTGCTTGCTTTTTCTCAGAAAGAGCCGTGGTGTGCGTTTTCGCCGGAAAACGCGTTTTCGGCCGAAAACGTGTACGTTTGCACTTCCCCGCCACAGGGAAGCTGCTAGCCGGGAATTCTCTGCCTGGTTCTACCCGCTGCCCGGAACGCTACGCAGGGCAAAAGCGGTTCTCGTCCCCCGTGCTTGCTTTTTCTCAGAAAGAGCCGTGGTGTGCGTTTTCGCCGGAAAACGCGTTTTCGGCCGAAAACGTGTACGTTTGCACTTCCCCGCCACAGGGAAGCTGCTAGCCGGGAATTCTCTGCCTGGTTCTACCCGCTGCCCGGAACGCTACGCAGGGCAAAAGCGGTTCTCGTCCTCCGTGCTTGCTTTTTCTCAGAAAGAGCCGTGGTGTGCGTTTTCGCCGGAAAACGCGTTTTCGGCCGAAAACGTGTACGTTTGCACTTCCCCGCCACAGGGAAGCTGCTAGCCGGGAATTCTCTGCCTGGTTCTACCCGCTGCCCGGAACGCTACGCAGGGCAAAAGCGGTTCTCGTCCTCCGTGCTTGCTTTTTCTCAGAAAGAGCCGTGGTGTGCGTTTTCGCCGGAAAACGCGTTTTCATCCGAAAACGTCTACGTTTGGACTTCCCCGCCACAGGGAAGCTGCTAGCCGGGAATTCTCTGCCTGGTTCTACCCGCTGCCCGGAACGCTACGCAGGGCAAAAGCGGTTCTCGTCCTCCGTGCTTGCTTTTTCTCAGAAAGAGCCGTGGTGTGCGTTTTCGCCGGAAAACGCGTTTTCGGCCGAAAACGTGTACGTTTGCACTTCCCCGCCACAGGGAAGCTGCTAGCCGGGAATTCTCTGCCTGGTTCTACCCGCTGCCCGGAACGCTACGCAGGGCAAAAGCGGTTCTCGTCCTCCGTGCTTGCTTTTTCTCAGAAAGAGCCGTGGTGTGTGTTTTCGCCGGAAAACGCGTTTTCGGCCGAAAACGTGTACGTTTGCACTTCCCCGCCACAGGGAAGCTGCTAGCCGGGAATTCTCTGCCTGGTTCTACCCGCTGCCCGGAACGCTACGCAGGGCAAAAGCGATTCTCGTCCTCCGTGCTTGCTTTTTCTCAGAAAGAGCCGTGGTGTGCGTTTTCGCCGGAAAACGCGTTTTTGGCCAAAAACGTGTACGTTTGGACTTCCCCGGCACAGGGAAGCTGCTAGCCAGGAATTCTCTGCCTGGTTCTACCCGCTGCCCGGAACGCTACGCTGGGCAAAAGCGGTTCTCCTCCTCCGTGCTTGCTATTTCTCAGAAAGAGCCGTGGTGTGCGTTTTGGCCGGAAAACGCGTTTTAGGCCGAAAACGTGTACGTTTGCACTTCCCCGCCACAGGGAAGCTGCTAGCCGGGAATTCTCTGCCTGGTTCTACCCGCTGCCCGGAACGCTACGCAGGGCAAAAGCGGTTCTCGTCCTCCGTGCTTGCTTTTTCTCAGAAAGAGCCGTGGTGTGCGTTTTCGCCGGAAAACGAGTTTTCGGCCGAAAACGTGTACGTTTGCACTTTCCCGCCACAGTGAAGCTGCTAGCCGGGAATTCTCTGCCTGGTTCTACCCGCTGCCCGGAACGCTACGCAGGGCAAAAGCGATTCTCGTCCTCCGTGCTTGCTTTTTCTCAGAAAGAGCCGTGGTGTGCGTTTTCTCTGGAAAACGCGTTTTTGGCCAAAAACGTGTACGTTTGGACTTCTTCGGCACAGGGAAGCTGCTAGCCAGGAATTCTCTGCCTGGTTCTACCTGCTGCCCGGAACGCTACGCTGGGTAAAAGCGGTTCTCCTCCTCCGTGCTTGCTATTTCTCAGAAAGAGCCGTGGTGTGCGTTTTCGCCGGAAAACGCGTTTTCGTCCGAAAACGTCTACGTTTGCACTTCCCCGCCAGAGGGAAGCTGCTAGCCGGGAATTCTCTGCCTGGTTCTACCCGCTGCCCGGAACGCTACGCTGGGTAAAAGCGGTTCTCCTCCTCCGTGCTTGCTATTTCTCAGAAAGAGCCGTGGTGTGCGTTTTCGCCGGAAAACGCGTTTTCGTCCGAAAACGTGTACGTTTGCACTTCCCCGCCACAGGGAAGCTGCTAGCCGGGAATTCTCTGCCTGGTTCTACCCGCTGCCCGGAACGCTACGCTGGGTAAAAGCGGTTCTCCTCCTCCGTGCTTGCTATTTCTCAGAAAGAGCCGTGGTGTGCGTTTTCGCCGGAAAACGCGTTTTCGTCCGAAAACGTCTACGTTTGCACTTCCCCGCCACAGGGAAGCTGCTAGCCGGGAATTCTCTGCCTGGTTCTACCCGCTGCCCGGAACGCTACGCAGGGCAAAAGCGATTCTCGTCCTCCGTGCTTGCTTTTTCTCAGAGAGAGCCGTGGTGTGCGTTTTCGCCGGAAAACGCGTTTTCGGCCGAAAACGTGTACGTTTGCACTTCCCCGCCAGCCGAAAACGTGTACGTTTGCACTTCCCCGCCACAGGGAAGCTGCTAGCCGGGAATTCTCTGCCTGGTTCTACCCGCTGCCCGGAACGCTACGCAGGGCAAAAGCGATTCTCGTCCTCCGTGCTTGCTTTTTCTCAGAAAGAGCCGTGGTGTGCGTTTTCTCTGGAAAACGCGTTTTTGGCCAAAAACGTGTACGTTTGGACTTCCGCGGCACAGGGAAGCTGCTAGCCAGGAATTCTCTGCCTGGTTCTACCCGCTGCCCGGAACGCTACGCTGGTTAAAAGCGGTTCTCCTCCTCCGTGCTTGCTATTTCTCAGAAAGAGCCGTGGTGTGCGTTTTCGCCGGAAAACGCGTTTTCGTCCGAAAACGTCTACGTTGGAATTCTCTGCCTGGTTCTACCCGCTGCCCGGAACGCTACGCTGGGTAAAAGCGGTTCTCCTCCTCCGTGCTTGCTTTTTCTCAGAAAGAGCCGTGGTGTGCGTTTTCGCCGGAAAACGCGTTTTCGTCCGAAAACGTCTACGTTTGGACTTCCCCGCCACAGGGAAGCTGCTAGCCGGGAATTCTCTGCCTGGTTCTACCCGCTGCCCGGAACGCTACGCAGGGCAAAAGCGATTCTCGTCCTCCGTGCTTGCTTTTTCTCAGAGAGAGCCGTGGTGTGCGTTTTCGCCGGAAAACGCGTTTTCGGCCGAAAACGTGTACGTTTGCACTTCCCCGCCACAGGGAAGCTGCTAGCCGGGAATTCTCTGCCTGGTTCTACCCGCTGCCCGGAACGCTACGCAGGGCAAAAGCGGTTCTCGTCCTCCGTGCTTGCTTTTTCTCAGAAAGAGCCGTGGTGTGCGTTTTGGCCGGAAAACGCGTTTTCGGCCGAAAACGTGTACGTTTGCACTTCCCCGCCACAGGGAAGCTGCTAGCCGGGAATTCTCTGCCTGGTTCTACCCGCTGCCCGGAACGCTACGCAGGGCAAAAGCGGTTCTCGTCCTCCGTGCTTGCTTTTTCTCAGAAAGAGCCGTGGTGTGC
Source organism: Athene noctua (assembly GCF_965140245.1). NCBI lineage: Eukaryota > Metazoa > Chordata > Aves > Strigiformes > Strigidae > Athene > Athene noctua. The sequence continues at coordinate 122,004 of NW_027437651.1, read as the reverse complement.
GTTTTCGCCGGAAAACGCGTTTTCGGCCGAAAACGTGTACGTTTGCACTTCCCCGCCACAGGGAAGCTGCTAGCCGGGAATTCTCTGCCTGGTTCTACCCGCTGCCCGGAACGCTACGCAGGGCAAAAGCGGTTCTCGTCCTCCGTGCTTGCTTTTTCTCAGAAAGAGCCGTGGTGTGCGTTTTCGCCGGAAAAAGCGTTTTCGGCCGAAAACGTGTACGTTTGCACTTCCCCGCCACAGGGAAGCTGCTAGCCGGGAATTCTCTGCCTGGTTCTACCCGCTGCCCGGAACGCTACGCAGGGCAAAAGCGGTTCTCGTCCTCCGTGCTTGCTTTTTCTCAGAAAGAGCCGTGGTGTGCGTTTTCGCCGGAAAACGCGTTTTCGGCCGAAAACGTGTACGTTTGCACTTCCCCGCCACAGGGAAGCTGCTAGCCGGGAATTCTCTGCCTGGTTCTACCCGCTGCCCGGAACGCTACGCAGGGCAAAAGCGGTTCTCGTCCTCCGTGCTTGCTTTTTCTCAGAAAGAGCCGTGGTGTGCGTTTTCGCCGGAAAACGCGTTTTCATCCGAAAACGTGTACGTTTGCACTTCCCCGCCACAGGGAAGCTGCTAGCCGGGAATTCTCTGCCTGGTTCTACCCGCTGCCCGGAACGCTACGCAGGGCAAAAGCGGTTCTCGTCCTCCGTGCTTGCTTTTTCTCAGAAAGAGCCGTGGTGTGCGTTTTCGCCGGAAAACGCGTTTTCGGCCGAAAACGTGTACGTTTGCACTTCCCCGCCACAGGGAAGCTGCTAGCCGGGAATTCTCTGCCTGGTTCTACCCGCTGCCCGGAACGCTACGCAGGGCAAAAGCGGTTCTCGTCCTCCGTGCTTGCTTTTTCTCAGAAAGAGCCGTGGTGTGCGTTTTCGCCGGAAAACGCGTTTTCGGCCGAAAACGTGTACGTTTGCACTTCCCCGCCACAGGGAAGCTGCTAGCCGGGAATTCTCTGCCTGGTTCTACCCGCTGCCCGGAACGCTACGCAGGGCAAAAGCGGTTCTCGTCCTCCGTGCTTGCTTTTTCTCAGAAAGAGCCGTGGTGTGCGTTTTCGCCGGAAAACGCGTTTTCGGCCGAAAACGTGTACGTTTGCACTTCCCCGCCACAGGGAAGCTGCTAGCCGGGAATTCTCTGCCTGGTTCTACCCGCTGCCCGGAACGCTACGCAGGGCAAAAGCGATTCTCGTCCTCCGTGCTTGCTTTTTCTCAGAAAGAGCCGTGGTGTGCGTTTTCGCCGGAAAACGCGTTTTTGGCCAAAAACGTGTACGTTTGGACTTCCCCGGCACAGGGAAGCTGCTAGCCAGGAATTCTCTGCCTGGTTCTACCCGCTGCCCCGAACGCTACGCTGGGCAAAAGCGGTTCTCCTCCTCCGTGCTTGCTTTTTCTCAGAAAGAGCCGTGGTGTGCGTTTTCTCTGGAAAACGCGTTTTTGGCCAAAAACGTGTACGTTTGCACTTCCCCGCCACAGGGAAGCTGCTAGCCGGGAATTCTCTGCCTGGTTCTACCCGCTGCCCGGAACGCTACGCTGGGTAAAAGCGGTTCTCCTCCTCCGTGCTTGCTATTTCTCAGAAAGAGCCGTGGTGTGCGTTTTCGCCGGAAAACGCGTTTTCGTCCGAAAACGTCTACGTTTGCACTTCCCCGCCAGAGGGAAGCTGCTAGCCGGGAATTCTCTGCCTGGTTCTACCCGCTGCCCGGAACGCTACGCTGGGTAAAAGCGGTTCTCGTCCTCCGTGCTTGCTTTTTCTCAGAAAGAGCCGTGGTGTGCGTTTTCGCCGGAAAACGCGTTTTCGTCCGAAAACGTCTACGTTTGCACTTCCCCGCCACAGGGAAGCTGCTAGCCGGGAATTCTCTGCCTGGTTCTACCCGCTGCCCGGAACGCTACGCTGGGTAAAAGCGGTTCTCGTCCTCCGTGCTTGCTATTTCTCAGAAAGAGCCGTGGTGTGCGTTTTCGCCGGAAAACGCGTTTTCGTCCGAAAACGTCTACGTTTGCACTTCCCCGCCACAGGGAAGCTGCTAGCCGGGAATTCTCTGCCTGGTTCTACCCGCTGCCCGGAACGCTACGCAGGGCAAAAGCGATTCTCGTCCTCCGTGCTTGCTTTTTCTCAGAGAGAGCCGTGGTGTGCGTTTTCGCCGGAAAACGCGTTTTCGGCCGAAAACGTGTACGTTTGCACTTCCCCGCCACAGGGAAGCTGCTAGCCGGGAATTCTCTGCCTGGTTCTACCCGCTGCCCGGAACGTTACGCAGGGCAAAAGCGGTTCTCGTCCTCCGTGCTTGCTTTTTCTCAGAAAGAGCCGTGGTGTGCGTTTTGGCCGGAAAACGCGTTTTCGGCCGAAAACGTGTACGTTTGCACTTCCCCGCCACAGGGAAGCTGCTAGCCGGGAATTCTCTGCCTGGTTCTACCCGCTGCCCGGAACGCTACGCAGGGCAAAAGCGGTTCTCGTCCTCCGTGCTTGCTTTTTCTCAGAAAGAGCCGTGGTGTGCGTTTTCGCCGGAAAACGCGTTTTCGGCCGAAAACGTGTACGTTTGCACTTCCCCGCCACAGGGAAGCTGCTAGCCGGGAATTCTCTGCCTGGTTCTACCCGCTGCCCGGAACGCTACGCAGGGCAAAAGCGGTTCTCGTCCTCCGTGCTTGCTTTTTCTCAGAAAGAGCCGTGGTGTGCGTTTTGGCCGGAAAACGCGTTTTCGGCCGAAAACGTGTACGTTTGCACTTCCCCGCCACAGGGAAGCTGCTAGCCGGGAATTCTCTGCCTGGTTCTACCCGCTGCCCGGAACGCTACGCAGGGCAAAAGCGGTTCTCGTCCTCCGTGCTTGCTTTTTCTCAGAAAGAGCCGTGGTGTGCGTTTTCGCTGGAAAAAGCGTTTTCGGCCGAAAACGTGTACGTTTGCACTTCCCCGCCACAGGGAAGCTGCTAGCCGGGAATTCTCTGCCTGGTTCTACCCGCTGCCCGGAACGCAACGCAGGGGAAAAGCGGTTCTCGTCCTCCGTGCTTGCTTTTTCTCAGAAAGAGCCGTGGTGTGCGTTTTCGCTGGAAAACGCGTTTTCGGCCGAAAACGTGTACGTTTACACTTCCCCGCCACAGGGAAGCTGCAAGCCGGGAATTCTCTGCCTGGTTCTACCCGCTGCCCGGAACGCTATGCAGGGCAAAAGCGGTTCTCGTCCTCCGTGCTTGCTTTTTCTCAGAAAGAGCCGTGGTGTGCGTTTTCGCCGGAAAACGCGTTTTCATCCGAAAACGTCTACGTTTGGACTTCCCCGCCACAGGGAAGCTGCTAGCCGGGAATTCTCTGCCTGGTTCTACCCGCTGCCCGGAACGCTACGCAGGGCAAAAGCGGTTCTCGTCCTCCGTGCTTGCTTTTTCTCAGAAACAGCCGTGGTGTGCGTTTTCGCCGGAAAACGCGTTTTCGGCCGAAAACGTGTACGTTTGCACTTCCCCGCCACAGGGAAGCTGCTAGCCCGGAATTCTCTGCCTGGTTCTACCCGCTGCCCGGAACGCTACGCAGGGCAAAAGCGGTTCTCGTCCTCCGTGCTTGCTTTTTCTCAGAAAGAGCCGTGGTGTGTGTTTTCGCCGGAAAACGCGTTTTCGGCCGAAAACGTGTACGTTTGCACTTCCCCGCCACAGGGAAGCTGCTAGCCGGGAATTCTCTGCCTGGTTCTACCCGCTGCCCGGAACGCTACGCAGGGCAAAAGCGGTTCTCGTCCTCCGTGCTTGCTTTTTCTCAGAAAGAGCCGTGGTGTGCGTTTTCGCCGGAAAACGCGTTTTCGGCCGAAATCGTGTACGTTTGCACTTCCCCGCCACAGGGAAGCTGCTAGCCGGGAATTCTCTGCCTGGTTCTACCCGCTGCCCGGAACGCTACGCAGGGCAAAAGCGGTTCTCCTCCTCCGTGCTTGCTATTTCTCAGAAAGAGCCGTGGTGTGCGTTTTCGCCGGAAAACGCGTTATAGGCCGAAAACGTGTACGTTTGCACTTCCTCACCACAGGGAAGCTGCTAGCCGGGAATTCTCTGCCTGGTTCTACCCGCTGCCCGGAACGCTACGCAGGGCAAAAGCGGTTCTCGTCCTCCGTGCTTGCTTTTTCTCAGAAAGAGCCGTGGTGTGCGTTTTCGCCGGAAAACGCGTTTTTGGCCAAAAACGTGTACGTTTGGACTTCCCCGGCACAGGGAAGCTGCTAGCCAGGAATTCTCTGCCTGGTTCTACCCGCTGCCCGGAACGCTACGCAGGGCAAAAGCGGTTCTCGTCCTCCGTGCTTGCTTTTTCTCAGAAAGAGCCGTGGTGTGCGTTTTCGCCGGAAAACGGGTTTTCGGCCGAAAACGTGTACGTTTGCACTTCCCCGCCACAGGGAAGCTGCTAGCCGGGAATTCTCTGCCTGGTTCTACCCGCTGCCCGGAACGCTACGCAGGGCAAAAGCGGTTCTCGTCCTCCGTGCTTGCTTTTTCTCAGAAAGAGCCGTGGTGTGCGTTTTCTCTGGAAAACGCGTTTTTGGCCAAAAACGTGTACGTTTGGACTTCCCCGGGACAGGGAAGCTGCTAGCCAGGAATTCTCTGCCTGGTTCTACCCGCTGCCCGGAACGCTACGCTGGGTAAAAGCGGTTCTCGTCCTCCGTGCTTGCTTTTTCTCAGAAAGAGCCGTGGTGTGCGTTTTCGCCGGAAAACGCGTTTTCGGCCGAAAACGTGTACGTTTGCACTTCCCCGCCACAGGGAAGCTGCTAGCCGGGAATTCTCTGCCTGGTTCTACCCGCTGCCCGGAACGCTACGCAGGGCAAAAGCGGTTCTCGTCCTCCGTGCTTGCTTTTTCTCAGAAAGAGCCGTGGTGTGTGTTTTCGCCGGAAAACGCGTTTTCGGCCGAAAACGTGTACGTTTGCACTTCCCCGCCACAGGGAAGCTGCTAGCCGGGAATTCTCTGCCTGGTTCTACCCGCTGCCCGGAACGCTACGCAGGGCAAAAGCGGTTCTCGTCCTCCGTGCTTGCTTTTTCTCAGAAAGAGCCGTGGTGTGCGTTTTCGCCGGAAAACGCGTTATCGGCCGAAAACGTGTACGTTTGCACTTCCCCGCCACAGGGAAGCTGCTAGCCGGGAATTCTCTGCCTGGTTCTACACGCTGCCCGGAACGCTACGCAGGGCAAAAGCGGTTCTCGTCCTCCGTGCTTGCTTTTTCTCAGAAAGAGCCGTGGTGTGCGTTTTCGCCGGAAAACGCGTTTTCGGCCGAAAACGTGTACGTTTGCACTTCCCCGCCACAGGGAAGCTGCTAGCCGGGAATTCTCTGCCTGGTTCTACCCGCTGCCCAAAACGCTACGCAGGGCAAAAGCGGTTCTCGTCCTCCGTGCTTGCTTTTTCTCAGAAAGAGCCGTGGTGTGCGTTTTCGCCGGAAAACGCGTTTTCGGCCGAAATCGTGTACGTTTTCACTTCTCCGCCACAGGAAAGCTGCTAGCCGGGAATTCGCTGCCTGGTTCTACCCGCTGCCCGTAGCGCTACGCAGGGTAAAAGCGGTTCTCGTCCTCCGTGCTTGCTTTCTCTCAGAAAGAGCCGTGGTGTGCGTTTTCGCCGGAAAACGCGTTTTCGGCCGAAAACGTGTACGTTTGCACTTCCCCGCCACAGGGAAGCTGCTAGCCGGGAATTCTCTGCCTGGTTCTACCCGCTGCCCGGAACGCTACGCAGGGCAAAAGCGGTTCTCGTCCTCCGTGCTTGCTTTTTCTCAGAAAGAGCCGTGGTGTGCGTTTTCGCCGGAAAACGCGTTTTCGGCCGAAAACGTGTACGTTTGCACTTCCCCGCCACAGGGAAGCTGCTAGCCGGGAATTCTCTGCCTGGTTCTACCCGCTGCCCGGAACGCTACGAAGGGCAAAAGCGGTTCTCGTCCTCCGTGCTTGCTTTTTCTCAGAAAGAGCCGTGGTGTGCGTTTTCTCTGGAAAACGGGTTTTTGGCCAAAAACGTGTACGTTTGGACTTCCCCGGCACAGGGAAGCTGCTAGCCAGGAATTCTCTGCCTGGTTCTACCCGCTGCCCTGAACGCTACGCTGGGTAAAAGCGGTTCTCGTCCTCCGTGCTTGCTTTTTCTCAGAAAGAGCCGTGGTGTGCGTTTTCGCCGGAAAACGCGTTTTCGGCCGAAAACGTGTACGTTTGCACTTCCCCGCCACAGGGAAGCTGCTAGCCGGGAATTCTCTGCCTGGTTCTACCCGCTGCCCGGAACGCTACGCAGGGCAAAAGCGGTTCTCGTCCTCCGTGCTTGCTTTTTCTCAGAAAGAGCCGTGGTGTGCGTTTTCGCCGGAAAACGCGTTATCGGCCGAAAACGTGTACGTTTGCACTTCCCCGCCACAGGGAAGCTGCTAGCCGGGAATTCTCTGCCTGGTTCTACCCGCTGCCCGGAACGCTACGCAGGGCAAAAGCGGTTCTCGTCCTCCGTGCTTGCTTTTTCTCAGAAAGAGCCGTGGTGTGCGTTTTCTCTGGAAAACGCGTTTTTGGCCAAAAACGTGTACGTTTGGACTTCCCCGGCACAGGGAAGCTGCTAGCCAGGAATTCTCTGCCTGGTTCTACCCGCTGCCCGGAACGCTACGCTGGGTAAAAGCGGTTCTCGTCCTCCGTGCTTGCTTTTTCTCAGAAAGAGCCGTGGTGTGCGTTTTCGCCGGAAAACGAGTTATCGGCCGAAAACGTGTACGTTTGCACTTCTCCGCCACAGGGAAGCTGCTAGCCGGGAATTCTCTGCCTGGTTCTACCCGCTGCCCGGAACGCTACGCAGGGAAAAAGCGGTTCTCGTCCTCCGTGCTTGCTTTTTCTCAGAAAGAGCCGTGGTGTGCGTTTTCGCCGGAAAACGCGTTTTCGGCCGAAAACGTGTACGTTTGCACTTCCCCGCCACAGGGAAGCTGCTAGCCGGGAATTCTCTGCCTGGTTCTACCCGCTGCCCGGAACGCTACGCAGGGCAAAAGCGGTTCTCGTCCTCCGTGCTTGCTTTTTCTCAGAAAGAGCCGTGGTGTGCGTTTTCGCCGGAAAACGCGTTTTCGGCCGAAAACGTGTACGTTTGCACTTCCCCGCCACAGGGAAGCTGCTAGCCGGGAATTCTCTGCCTGGTTCTACCCGCTGCCCGGAACGCTACGCAGGGCAAAAGCGGTTCTCGTCCTCCGTGCTTGCTTTTTCTCAGAAAGAGCCGTGGTGTGCGTTTTTGCCGGAAAACGCGTTTTCGGCCGAAAACGTGTACGTTTGCACTTCCCCGCCACAGGGAAGCTGCTAGCCGGGAATTCTCTGCCTGGTTCTACCCGCTGCCCGGAACGCTACGCAGGGCAAAAGCGGTTCTCATTCTCCCTGCTTGCATTATCTCAGAAAGAGCCGTGGTGTGCGTTTTCGCCGGAAAACGCGTTTTCGGCCGAAAACGTGTACGTTTGCACTTCCCCGCCACAGGGAAGCTGCTAGCCGGGAATTCTCTGCCTGGTTCTACCCGCTGCCCGGAACGCTACGCAGGGCAAAAGCGGTTCTCGTCCTCCGTGCTTGCTTTTTCTCAGAAAGAGCCGTGGTGTGCGTTTTCGCCGGAAAACGCGTTTTCGGCCGAAAACGTGTACGTTTGCACTTCCCCGCCACAGGGAAGCTGCTAGCCGGGAATTCTCTGCCTGGTTCTACCCGCTGCCCGGAACGCTACGCAGGGCAAAAGCGGTTCTCGTCCTCCGTGCTTGCTTTTTCTCAGAAAGAGCCGTGGTGTGCGTTTTCGCCGGAAAACGTGTACGTTTGCACTTCCCCGCCACAGGGAAGCTGCTAGCCGGGAATTCTCTGCCTGGTTCTACCCGCTGCCTGGAACGCTACGCAGGGCAAAAGCGGTTCTCGTCCTCCGTGCTTGCTTTTTCTCAGAAAGAGCCGTGGTGTGCGTTTTCGCCGGAAAACGCGTTTTCGGCCGAAAACGTGTACGTTTGCACTTCCCCGCCACAGGGAAGCTGCTAGCCGGGAATTCTCTGCCTGGTTCTACCCGCTGCCCGGAACGCTACGCAGGGCAAAAGCGGTTCTCGTCCTCCGTGCTTGCTTTTTCTCAGAAAGAGCCGTGGTGTGCGTTTTCGCCGGAAAACGCGTTATCGGCCGAAAACGTGTACGTTTGCACTTCCCCGCCACAGGGAAGCTGCTAGCCGGGAATTCTCTGCCTGGTTCTACCCGCTGCGCGGAACGCTACGCAGGGCAAAAGCGGTTCTTGTCCTCCGTGCTTGCTTTTTCTCAGAAAGAGCCGTGGTGTGCGTTTTCGCTGGAAAAAGCGTTTTCGGCCGAAAACGTGTACGTTTGCACTTCCCCGCCACAGGGAAGCTGCTAGCCGGGAATTCTCTGCCTGGTTCTACCCGCTGCGCGGAACGCTACGCAGGGCAAAAGCGGTTCTCGTCCTCCGTGCTTGCTTTTTCTCAGAAAGAGTCGTGATGTGCGTTTTCGCCGGAAAACGCGTTTTCGGCCGAAAACGTGTACGTTTGCACTTCCCCGTCACAGGGAAGCTGCTAGCCGGGAATTCTCTGCCTGGTTCTACCCGCTGCCCGGAACGCTACGCAGGGCAAAAGCGGTTCTCGTCCTCCGTGCTTGCTTTTTCTCAGAAAGAGCCGTGGTGTGCGTTTTCGCCGGAAAACGCGTTTTCGGCCGAAAACGTGTACGTTTGCACTTCCCCGCCACAGGGAAGCTGCTAGCCGGGAATTCTCTGCCTGGTTCTACCCGCTGCCCCGAACGCTACGCAGGGCAAAAGCGGTTCTCGTCCTCCGTGCTTGCTTTTTCTCAGAAAGAGCCGTGGTGTGCGTTTTCGCCGGAAAACGCGTTTTCGGCCGAAAACGTGTACGTTTGCACTTCCCCGCCACAGGGAAGCTGCTAGCCGGGAATTCTCTGCCTGGTTCTACCCGCTGCCCGGAACGCTACGCAGGGCAAAAGCAGTTCTCGTCCTCCGTGCTTGCTTTTTCTCAGAAAGAGCCGTGGTGTGCGTTTTCGCCGGAAAACGCGTTTTCGGCCGAAAACGTGTACGTTTGCACTTCCCCGCCACAGGGAAGCTGCTAGCCGGGAATTCTCTGCCTGGTTCTACCCGCTGCCCGGAACGCTACGCAGGGCAAAAGCGGTTCTCGTCCTCCGTGCTTGCTTTTTATCAGAAAGAGCCGTGGTGTGCGTTTTGGCCGGAAAACGCGTTTTCGGCCGAAAACGTGTACGTTTGCACTTCCCCGCCACAGGGAAGCTGCTAGCCGGGAATTCTCTGCCTGGTTCTACCCGCTGCCCGGAACGCTACGCAGGGCAAAAGCGGTTCTCGTCCTCCGTGCTTGCTTTTTCTCAGAAAGAGCCGTGGTGTGCGTTTTCGCCGGAAAACGCGTTTTCGGCCGAAAACGTGTACGTTTGCACTTCCCCGCCACAGGGAATCTGCTAGCCGGGAATTCTCTGCCTGGTTCTACCCGCTGCCCGGAACGCTACGCAGGGCAAAAGCGGTTCTCGTCCTCCGTGCTTGCTTTTTCTCAGAAAGAGCCGTGGTGTGCGTTTTTGCCGGAAAACGCGTTTTCGGCAGAAAACGTGTACGTTTGCACTTCCCCGCCACAGGGAAGCTGCTAGCCGGGAATTCTCTGCCTGGTTCTACCCGCTGCTCGGAACGCTACGCAGGGCAAAAGCGATTCTCTTCCTCCGTGCTTGCTTTTTCTCAGAAAGAGCCGTGGTGTGCGTTTTCGCCGGAAAACGCGTTTTCGGCCGAAAACGTGTACGTTTGCACTTCCCCGCCACAGGGAAGCTGCTAGCCGGGAATTCTCTGCCTGGTTCTACCCGCTGCCCGGAACGCTACGCAGGGCAAAAGCGGTTCTCGTCCTCCGTGCTTGCTTTTTCTCAGAAAGAGCCGTGGTGTGCGTTTTCGCCGGAAAACGCGTTTTCGGCCGAAAACGTGTACGTTTGCACTTCCCCGCCACAGGGAAGCTGCTAGCCGGGAATTCTCTGCCTGGTTCTACCCGCTGCCCGGAACGCTACGCAGGGCAAAAGCGGTTCTCGTCCTCCGTGCTTGCTTTTTCTCAGAAAGAGCCGTGGTGTGCGTTTTCGCCGGAAAACGCGTTTTCGGCCGAAAGCGTGTACGTTTGCACTTCCCCGCCACAGGGAAGCTGCTAGCCGGGAATTCTCTGCCTGGTTCTACCCGCTGCCCGGAACGCTACGCAGGGCAAAAGCGGTTCTCGTCCTCCGTGCTTGCTTTTTCTCAGAAAGAGCCCTGCTGTGCGTTTTGGCCAGAAAACGCGTTTTCGGCCGAAAACGTGTACGTTTGCACTTCCCCGCCACAGGGAAGCTGCTAGCCGGGAATTCTCTGCCTGGTTCTACCCGCTGCCCGGAACGCTACGCAGGGCAAAAGCGGTTCTCGTCCTCCGTGCTTGCTTTTTCTCAGAAAGAGCCGTGGTGTGCGTTTTCGCCGGAAAACGCGTTTTCGGCCGAAAACGTGTACGTTTGCACTTCCCCGCCACAGGGAAGCTGCTAGCCGGGAATTCTCTGCCTGGTTCTACCCGCTGCCCGGAACGCTACGCAGGGCAAAAGCGGTTCTCATTCTCCCTGCTTGCATTATCTCAGAAAGAGTCCTGCTGTGCGTTTTCTCCGGAAAACGCGTTTTTGGCCGAAAACGTGTACGTTTGGACTTCCCCGGCACAGGGAAGCTGCTAGCCAGGAATTCTCTGCCTGGTTCTACCCGCTGCCCGGAACGCTACGCTGGGCAAAAGCGATTCTCCTCCTCCGTGCTTGCTATTTCTCAGAAAGAGCCGTGGTGTGCGTTTTCGCCGGAAAACGCGTTTTCGGCCGAAAACGTGTACGTTTGCACTTCCCCGCCACAGAGAAGCTGCTAGCCGGGAATTCTCTGCCTGGTTCTACCCGCTGCCCGGAACGCTACGCAGGGCAAAAGCGGTTCTCGTCCTCCTTGCTTGCTTTTTCTCAGAAAGAGCCGTGGTGTGCGTTTTCGCCGGAAAACGCGTTTTCGGCCGAAAACGTGTACGTTTGCACTTCCCCGCCACAGGGAAGCTGCTAGCCGGGAATTCTCTGCCTGGTTCTACCCGCTGCCCGGAACGCTACGCAGGGCAAAAGCGGTTCTCGTCCTCCGTGCTTGCTTTTTCTCAGAAAGAGCCGTGGTGTGCGTTTTTGCCGGAAAACGCGTTTTCGGCCGAAAACGTGTACGTTTGCACTTCCCCGCCACAGGGAAGCTGCTAGCCGGGAATTCTCTGCCTGGTTCTACCCGCTGCCCGGAACGCTACGCAGGGCAAAAGCGATTCTCGTCCTCCGTGCTTGCTTTTTCTCAGAGAGAGCCGTGGTGTGCGTTTTCGCCGGAAAACGCGTTTTCGGCCGAAAACGTGTACGTTTGCACTTCCCCGCCACAGGGAAGCTGCTAGCCGGGAATTCTCTGCCTGGTTCTACCCGCTGCCTGGAACGCTACGCAGGGCAAAAGCGGTTCTCGTCCTCCGTGCTTGCTTTTTCTCAGAAAGAGCCGTGGTGTGCGTTTTCGCCGGAAAACGAGTTTTCGGCCGAAAACGTGTACGTTTGCACTTCCCCGCCACAGGGAACCTGCTAGCCGGGAATTCTCTGCCTGGTTCTACCCGCTGCCCGGAACGCTACGCAGGGCAAAAGCGGTTCTCGTCCTCCGTGCTTGCTTTTTCTCAGAAAGAGCCGTGGTGTGCGTTTTCGCCGGAAAACGCGTTTTCGGCCGAAAACGTGTACGTTTGCACTTCCCCGCCACAGGGAAGCTGCTAGCCGGGAATTCTCTGCCTGGTTCTACCCGCTGCCCGGAACGCTACGCAGGGCAAAAGCGGTTCTCGTCCCCCGTGCTTGCTTTTTCTCAGAAAGAGCCGTGGTGTGTGTTTTCGCCGGAAAACGCGTTTTCGGCCGAAAACGTGTACGTTTGCACTTCCCCGCCACAGGGAAGCTGCTAGCCGGGAATTCTCTGCCTGGTTCTACCCGCTGCCCGGAACGCTACGCAGGGCAAAAGCGGTTCTCGTCCTCCGTGCTTGCTTTTTCTCAGAAAGAGCCGTGGTGTGCGTTTTCGCCGGAAAACGCGTTTTCGGCCGAAAACGTGTACGTTTGCACTTCCCCGCCACAGGGAAGCTGCTAGCCGGGAATTCTCTGCCTGGTTCTACCCGCTGCCCGGAACGCTACGCAGGGCAAAAGCGGTTCTCGTCCTCCGTGCTTGCTTTTTCTCAGAAAGAGCCGTGGTGTGCGTTTTCGCCGGAAAACGCGTTTTCATCCGAAAACGTCTACGTTTGGACTTCCCCGCCACAGGGAAGCTGCTAGCCGGGAATTCTCTGCCTGGTTCTACCCGCTGCCCGGAACGCTACGCAGGGCAAAAGCGGTTCTCGTCCTCCGTGCTTGCTTTTTCTCAGAAAGAGCCGTGGTGTGCGTTTTCGCCGGAAAACGAGTTTTCGGCCGAAAACGTGTACGTTTGCACTTCCCCGCCACAGGGAAGCTGCTAGCCGGGAATTCTCTGCCTGGTTCTACCCGCTGCCCGGAACGCTACGCAGGGCAAAAGCGGTTCTCGTCCTCCGTGCTTGCTTTTTCTCAGAAAGAGCCGTGGTGTGTGTTTTCGCCGGAAAACGCGTTTTCGGCCGAAAACGTGTACGTTTGCACTTCCCCGCCACAGGGAAGCTGCTAGCCGGGAATTCTCTGCCTGGTTCTACCCGCTGCCCGGAACGCTACGCAGGGCAAAAGCGATTCTCGTCCTCCGTGCTTGCTTTTTCTCAGAAAGAGCCGTGGTGTGCGTTTTCGCCGGAAAACGCGTTTTTGGCCAAAAACGTGTACGTTTGGACTTCTTCGGCACAGGGAAGCTGCTAGCCAGGAATTCTCTGCCTGGTTCTACCCGCTGCCCGGAACGCTACGCTGGGTAAAAGCGGTTCTCCTCCTCCGTGCTTGCTATTTCTCAGAAAGAGCCGTGGTGTGCGTTTTCGCCGGAAAACGCGTTTTCGTCCGAAAACGTCTACGTTTGCACTTCCCCGCCAGAGGGAAGCTGCTAGCCGGGAATTCTCTGCCTGGTTCTACCCGCTGCCCGGAACGCTACGCTGGGTAAAAGCGGTTCTCCTCCTCCGCGCTTGCTATTTCTCAGAAAGAGCCGTGGTGTGCGTTTTCGCCGGAAAACGCGTTTTCTTCCGAAAACGTCTACGTTTGCACTTCCCCGCCACAGGGAAGCTGCTAGCCGGGAATTCTCTGCCTGGTTCTACCCGCTGCCCGGAACGCTACGCTGGGTAAAAGCGGTTCTCCTCCTCCGTGCTTGCTATTTCTCAGAAAGAGCCGTGGTGTGCGTTTTCGCTGGAAAACGCGTTTTCGGCCGAAAACGTGTACGTTTGCACTTCCCCGCCACAGGGAAGCTGCTAGCCGGGAATTCTCTGCCTGGTTCTACCCGCTGCCCGGAACGCTACGCAGGGCAAAAGCTATTCTCGTCCTCCGTGCTTGCTTTTTCTCAGAGAGAGACGTGGTGTGCGTTTTCGCCGGAAAACGCGTTTTCGGCCGAAAACGTGTACGTTTGCACTTCCCCGCCACAGGGAAGCTGCTAGCCGGGAATTCTCTGCCTGGTTCTACCCGCTGCCCGGAACGCTACGCAGGGCAAAAGCGATTCTCGTCCTCCGTGCTTGCTTTTTCTCAGAAAGAGCCGTGGTGTGCGTTTTCTCTGGAAAACGCGTTTTTGGCCAAAAACGTGTACGTTTGGACTTCCGCGGCACAGGGAAGCTGCTAGCCAGGAATTCTCTGCCTGGTTCTACCCGCTGCCCGGAACGCTACGCTGGGTAAAAGCGGTTCTCCTCCTCCGTGCTTGCTATTTCTCAGAAAGAGCCGTGGTGTGCGTTTTCGCCGGAAAACGCGTTTTCGTCCGAAAACGTCTACGTTTGCACTTCCCCGCCAGAGGGAAGCTGCTAGCCGGGAATTCTCTGCCTGGTTCTACCCGCTGCCCGGAACGCTACGCTGGGTAAAAGCGGTTCTCCTCCTCCGTGCTTGCTATTTCTCAGAAAGAGCCGTGGTGTGCGTTTTCGCCGGAAAACGCGTTTTCGTCCGAAAACGTCTACGTTTGCACTTCCCCGCCACAGGGAAGCTGCTAGCCGGGAATTCTCTGCCTGGTTCTACCCGCTGCCCGGAACGCTACGCTGGGTAAAAGCGGTTCTCCTCCTCCGTGCTTGCTATTTCTCAGAAAGAGCCGTGGTGTGCGTTTTCGCCGGAAAACGCGTTTTCGTCCGAAAACGTCTACGTTTGCACTTCCCCGCCACAGGGAAGCTGCTAGCCGGGAATTCTCTGCCTGGTTCTACCCGCTGCCCGGAACGCTACGCAGGGCAAAAGCGATTCTCGTCCTCCGTGCTTGCTTTTTCTCAGAGAGAGCCGTGGTGTGCGTTTTCGCCGGAAAACGCGTTTTCGGCCGAAAACGTGTACGTTTGCACTTCCCCGCCACAGGGAAGCTGCTAGCCGGGAATTCTCTGCCTGGTTCTACCCGCTGCCCGGAACGCTACGCAGGGCAAAAGCGGTTCTCGTCCTCCGTGCTTGCTTTTTCTCAGAAAGAGCCGTGGTGTGCGTTTTGGCCGGAAAACGCGTTTTCGTCCGAAAACGTGTACGTTTGCACTTCCCCGCCACAGGGAAGCTGCTAGCCGGGAATTCTCTGCCTGGTTCTACCCGCTGCCCGGAACGCTACGCAGGGCAAAAGCGGTTCTCGTCCTCCGTGCTTGCTTTTTCTCAGAAAGAGCCGTGGTGTGCGTTTTCGCCGGAAAACGCGTTTTCGGCCGAAAACGTGTACGTTTGCACTTCCCCGCCACAGGGAAGCTGCTAGCCGGGAATTCTCTGCCTGGTTCTACCCGCTGCCCGGAACGCTACGCAGGGCAAAAGCGGTTCTCGTCCTCCGTGCTTGCTTTTTCTCAGAAAGAGCCGTGGTGTGCGTTTTCGCCGGAAAACGCGTTTTCATCCGAAAACGTCTACGTTTGGACTTCCCCGCCACAGGGAAGCTGCTAGCCGGGAATTCTCTGCCTGGTTCTACCCGCTGCCCGGAACGCTACGCAGGGCAAAAGCGGTTCTCGTCCTCCGTGCTTGCTTTTTCTCAGAAAGAGCCGTGGTGTGCGTTTTCGCCGGAAAACGCGTTTTCGGCCGAAAACGTGTACGTTTGCACTTCCCCGCCACAGGGAAGCTGCTAGCCGGGAATTCTCTGCCTGGTTCTACCCGCTGCCCGGAACGCTACGCAGGGCAAAAGCGGTTCTCGTCCTCCGTGCTTGCTTTTTCTCAGAAAGAGCCGTGGTGTGTGTTTTCGCCGGACAACGCGTTTTCGGCCGAAAACGTGTACGTTTGCACTTCCCCGCCACAGGGAAGCTGCTAGCCGGGAATTCTCTGCCTGGTTCTACCCGCTGCCCGGAACGCTACGCAGGGCAAAAGCGGTTCTCGTCCTCCGTGCTTGCTTTTTCTCAGAAAGAGCCGTGGTGTGCGTTTTCGCCGGAAAACGCGTTTTCGGCCGAAAACGTGTACGTTTGCACTTCCCCGCCACAGGGAAGCTGCTAGCCGGGAATTCTCTGCCTGGTTCTACCCGCTGCCCGGAACGCTACGCAGGGCAAAAGCGATTCTCGTCCTCCGTGCTTGCTTTTTCTCAGAAAGAGCCGTGGTGTGCGTTTTCGCCGGAAAACGCGTTTTTGGCCAAAAACGTGTACGTTTGGACTTCCCCGGCACAGGGAAGCTGCTAGCCAGGAATTCTCTGCCTGGTTCTACCCGCTGCCCGGAACGCTACGCTGGGCAAAAGCGGTTCTCCTCCTCCGTGCTTGCTATTTCTCAGAAAGAGCCGTGGTGTGCGTTTTGGCCGGAAAACGCGTTTTCGGCCGAAAACGTGTACGTTTGCACTTCCCCGCCACAGGGAAGCTGCTAGCCGGGAATTCTCTGCCTGGTTCTACCCGCTGCCCGGAACGCTACGCAGGGCAAAAGCGGTTCTCGTCCTCCGTGCTTGCTTTTTCTCAGAAAGAGCCGTGGTGTGCGTTTTCGCCGGAAAAAGCGTTTTCGGCCGAAAACGTGTACGTTTGCACTTTCCCGCCACAGTGAAGCTGCTAGCCGGGAATTCTCTGCCTGGTTCTACCCGCTGCCCGGAACGCTACGCTGGGTAAAAGCGATTCTCGTCCTCCGTGCTTGCTTTTTCTCAGAAAGAGCCGTGGTGTGCGTTTTCGCCGGAAAACGCGTTTTCGGCCGAAAACGTGTACGTTTGCACTTCCCCGCCACAGGGAAGCTGCTAGCCGGGAATTCTCTGCCTGGTTCTACCCGCTGCCCGGAACGCTACGCAGGGCAAAAGCGGTTCTCGTCCTCCGTGCTTGCTTTTTCTCAGAAAGAGCCGTGGTGTGCGTTTTGGCCGGAAAACGCGTTTTCGGCCGAAAACGTGTACGTTTGCACTTCCCCGCCACAGGGAAGCTGCTAGCCGGGAATTCTCTGCCTGGTTCTACCCGCTGCCCGGAACGCTACGCAGGGCAAAAGCGGTTCTCGTCCTCCGTGCTTGCTTTTTCTCAGAAAGAGCCGTGGTGTGCGTTTTCGCTGGAAAAAGCGTTTTCGGCCGAAAACGTGTACGTTTGCACTTCCCCGCCACAGGGAAGCTGCTAGCCGGGAATTCTCTGCCTGGTTCTACCCGCTGCCCGGAACGCAACGCAGGGGAAAAGCGGTTCTCGTCCTCCGTGCTTGCTTTTTCTCAGAAAGAGCCGTGGTGTGCGTTTTCGCCGGAAAACGCGTTTTCGGCCGAAAACGTGTACGTTTACACTTCCCCGCCACAGGGAAGCTGCAAGCCGGGAATTCTCTGCCTGGTTCTACCCGCTGCCCGGAACGCTACGCAGGGCAAAAGCGGTTCTCGTCCTCCGTGCTTGCTTTTTCTCAGAAAGAGCCGTGGTGTGCGTTTTCGTCGGAAAACGCGTTTTCATCCGAAAACGTCTACGTTTGGACTTCCCCGCCACAGGGAAGCTGCTAGCCGGGAATTCTCTGCCTGGTTCTACCCGCTGCCCGGAACGCTACGCAGGGCAAAAGCGGTTCTCGTCCTCCGTGCTTGCTTTTTCTCAGAAACAGCCGTGGTGTGCGTTTTCGCCGGAAAACGCGTTTTCGGCCGAAAACGTGTACGTTTGCACTTCCCCGCCACAGGGAAGCTGCTAGCCCGGAATTCTCTGCCTGGTTCTACCCGCTGCCCGGAACGCTACGCAGGGCAAAAGCGGTTCTCGTCCTCCGTGCTTGCTTTTTCTCAGAAAGAGCCGTGGTGTGTGTTTTCGCCGGAAAACGCGTTTTCGGCCGAAAACGTGTACGTTTGCACTTCCCCGCCACAGGGAAGCTGCTAGCCGGGAATTCTCTGCCTGGTTCTACCCGCTGCCCGGAACGCTACGCAGGGCAAAAGCGGTTCTCGTCCTCCGTGCTTGCTTTTTCTCAGAAAGAGCCGTGGTGTGCGTTTTCGCCGGAAAACGCGTTTTCGGCCGAAATCGTGTACGTTTGCACTTCCCCGCCACAGGGAAGCTGCTAGCCGGGAATTCTCTGCCTGGTTCTACCCGCTGCCCGGAACGCTACGCAGGGCAAAAGCGGTTCTCCTCCTCCGTGCTTGCTATTTCTCAGAAAGAGCCGTGGTGTGCGTTTTCGCCGGAAAACGCGTTTTCGGCCGAAAACGTGTACGTTTGCACTTCCTCGCCACAGGGAAGCTGCTAGCCGGGAATTCTCTGCCTGGTTCTACCCGCTGCCCGGAACGCTACGCAGGGCAAAAGTGGTTCTCGTCCTCCGTGCTTGCTTTTTCTCAGAAAGAGCCGTGGTGTGTGTTTTCGCCGGAAAACGCGTTTTCGGCCGAAAACGTGTACGTTTGCACTTCCCCGCCACAGGGAAGCTGCTAGCCGGGAATTCTCTGCCTGGTTCTACCCGCTGCCCGGAACGCTACGCAGGGCAAAAGCGGTTCTCGTCCTCCGTGCTTGCTTTTTCTCAGAAAGAGCCGTGTTGTGCGTTTTCGCCGGAAAACGAGAATTCGGCCGAAAACGTGTACGTTTGCACTTCCCCGCCACAGGGAAGCTGCTAGCCGGGAATTCTCTGCCTGGTTCTACCCGCTGCCCGGAACGCTACGCAGGGCAAAAGCGGTTCTCGTCCTCCGTGCTTGCTTTTTCTCAGAAAGAGCCGTGGTGTGCGTTTTCGCCGGAAAACGCGTTTTTGGCCAAAAACGTGTACGTTTGGACTTCCCTGGCACAGGGAAGCTGCTAGCCAGGAATTCTCTGCCTGGTTCTACCCGCTGCCCGGAACGCTACGCAGGGCAAAAGCGGTTCTCCTCCTCCGTGCTTGCTATTTCTCAGAAAGAGCCGTGGTGTGCGTTTTCGCCGGAAAACGCGTTATCGGCCGAAAACGTGTACGTTTGCACTTCCCCGCCACAGGGAAGCTGCTAGCCGGGAATTCTCTGCCTGGTTCTACCCGCTGCCCGGAACGCTACGCAGGGCAAAAGCGGTTCTCGTCCTCCGTGCTTGCTTTTTCTCAGAAAGAGCCGTGGTGTGCGTTTTCGCCGGAAAACGCGTTTTCGGCCGAAAACGTGTACGTTTGCACTTCCCCGCCACAGGGAAGCTGCTAGCCGGGAATTCTCTGCCTGGTTCTACCCGCTGCCCAAAACGCTACGCAGGGCAAAAGCGGTTCTCGTCCTCCGTGCTTGCTTTTTCTCAGAAAGAGCCGTGGTGTGTGTTTTCGCCGGAAAACGCGTTTTCGGCCGAAAACGTGTACGTTTGCACTTCCCCGCCACATGGAAGCTGCTAGCCGGGAATTCTCTGCCTGGTTCTACCCGCTGCCCGGAACGCTACGCAGGGCAAAAGCGGTTCTCGTCCTCCGTGCTTGCTTTTTCTCAGAAAGAGCCATGGTGTGCGTTTTCGCCGGAAAACGAGTTATCGGCCGAAAACGTGTACGTTTGCACTTCCCCGCCACAGGGAAGCTGCTAGCCGGGAATTCTCTGCCTGGTTCTACCCGCTGCACGGAACGCTACGCAGGGCAAAAGCGGTTCTCGTCCTCCGTGATTGCTTTTTCTCAGAAAGAGCCGTGGTGTGCGTTTTCGCTGGAAAAAGCGTTTTCGGCCGAAAACGTGTACGTTTGCACTTCCCCGCCACAGGGAAGCTGCTAGCCGGGAATTTTCTGCCTGGTTCTACCCGCTGCACGGAACGCTACGCAGGGCAAAAGCGGTTCTCGTCCTCCGTGCTTGCTTTTTCTCAGAAAGAGCCGTGGTGTGCGTTTTCGCCGGAAAAAGCGTTTTCGGCCGAGAACGTGTACGTTTGCACTTCCCCGCCACAGGGAAGCTGCTAGCCGGGAATTCTCTGCCTGGTTCTACCCGCTGCCCTGAACGCTACGCAGGGCAAAAGCGGTTCTCGTCCTCCGTGCTTGCTTTTTCTCAGAAAGAGCCGTGGTGTGCGTTTTCGCCGGAAAACGCGTTTTCAGCCGAAAACGTGTACGTTTGCACTTCCCCGCCACAGGGAAGCTGCTAGCCGGGAATTCTCTGCCTGGTTCTACCCGCTGCCCGGAACGCTACGCAGGGCAAAAGCGGTTCTCGTCCTCCGTGCTTGCTTTTTCTCAGAAAGAGCCGTGGTGTGCGTTTTGGCCGGAAAACGCGTTTTTGGCCGAAAACGTGTACGTTTGCACTTCCCCGCCACAGGGAAGCTGCTAGCCGGGAATTCTCTGCCTGGTTCTACCCGCTGCCCGGAACGCTACGCAGGGAAAAAGCGGTTCTCGTCCTCCGTGCTTGCTTTTTCTCAGAAAGAGCCGTGGTGTGCGTTTTCGCCGGAAAACGCGTTTTCGGCCGAAAACGTGTACGTTTGCACTTCCCCGCCACAGGGAAGCTGCTAGCCGGGAATTCTCTGCCTGGTTCTACCCGCTGCCCGGAACGCTACGCAGGGCAAAAGCGGTTCTCGTCCTCCGTGCTTGCTTTTTCTCAGAAAGAGCCGTGGTGTGCGTTTTCGCCGGAAAACGCGTTTTCGGCCGAAAACGTGTACGTTTGCACTTCCCCGCCACAGGGAAGCTGCTAGCCGGGAATTCTCTGCCTGGTTCTACCCGCTGCCCGGAACGCTACGCAGGGAAAAAGCGGTTCTCGTCCTCCGTGCTTGCTTTTTCTCAGAAAGAGCCGTGGTGTGCGTTTTTGCCGGAAAACGCGTTTTCGGCGGAAAACGTGTACGTTTGCACTTCCCCGCCACAGGGAAGCTGCTAGCCGGGAATTCTCTGCCTGGTTCTACCCGCTGCCCGGAACGCTACGCAGGGCAAAAGCGGTTCTCATTCTCCCTCTTTGCATTATCTCAGAAAGAGCCCTGCTGTGCGTTTTCTCCGGAAAACGCGTTTTTGGCCAAAAACGTGTACGTTTGCAATTCCCCGCCACAGGGAAGCTGCTAGCCGGGAATTATCTGCCTGGTTCTACCCGCTGCTCGGAATGCTACGCAGGGCAAAAGCGATTCTCGTCCTCCGTGCTTGCTTTTTCTCAGAAAGAGCCGTGGTGTGCGTTTTCGCCGGAAAACGCGTTTTCGGCCGAAAACGTGTACGTTTGCACTTCCCCGCCACAGGGAAGCTGCTAGCCGGGAATTCTCTGCCTGGTTCTACCCGCTGCACGGAACGCTACGCAGGGCAAAAGCGGTTCTCGTCCTCCGTGCTTGCTTTTTCTCAGAAAGAGCCGTGGTGTGCGTTTTCGCCGGAAAACTCGTTTTCGGCCGAAAACGTGTACGTTTGCACTTCCCCGCCACAGGGAAGCTGCTAGCCGGGAATTCTCTGCCTGGTTCTACCCGCTGCCCGGAACGCTACGCAGGGCAAAAGCGGTTCTCATTCTCCCTGCTTGCATTATCTCAGAAAGAGCCGTGGTGTGCGTTTTCGCCGGAAAACGCGTTTTCGGCCGAAAACATGTACGTTTGCACTTCCCCGCCACAGGGAAGCTGCTAGCCGGGAATTCTCTGCCTGGTTCTACCCGCTGCCCGGAACGCTACGCAGGGCAAAAGCGGTTCTCGTCCTCCGTGCTTGCTTTTTCTCAGAAAGAGCCGTGGTGTGCGTTTTCGCCGGAAAACGCGTTTTCGGCCGAAAACGTGTACGTTTGCACTTCCCCGCCACAGGGAAGCTGCTAGCCGGGAATTCTCTGCCTGGTTCTACCCGCTGCCCGGAACGCTACGCAGGGCAAAAGCGGTTCTCGTCCTCCGTGCTTGCTTTTTCTCAGAAAGAGCCGTGGTGTGCGTTTTTGCCGGAAAATGCGTTATCGGCCGAAAACGTGTACGTTTGCACTTCCCCGCCACAGGGAAGCTGCTAGCCGGGAATTCTCTGCCTGGTTCTACCCGCTGCCCGGAACGCTACGCAGGGCAAAAGCGGTTCTCATCCTCCGTGCTTGCTTTTTCTCAGAAAGAGCCGTGGTGTGCGTTTTCGCCGGAAAACGCGTTTTCGGCCGAAAACGTGTACGTTTGCACTTCCCCGCCACAGGGAAGCTGCTAGCCGGGAATTCTCTGCCTGGTTCTACCCGCTGCCCGGAACGCTACGCAGGGCAAAAGCGGTTCTCGTCCTCCGTGCTTGCTTTTTCTCAGAAAGAGCCGTGGTGTGCGTTTTCGCCGGAAAACGCGTTTTCGGCCGAAAACGTGTACGTTTGCACTTCCCCGCCACAGGGAAGCTGCTAGCCGGGAATTCTCTGCCTGGTTCTACCCGCTGCCCGGAACGCTACGCAGGGCAAAAGCGGTTCTCGTCCTCCGTGCTTGCTTTTTCTCAGAAAGAGCCGTGGTGTGCGTTTTCGCCGGAAAACGCGTTTTCGGCCGAAAACGTGTACGTTTGCACTTCCCCGCCACAGGGAAGCTGCTAGCCGGGAATTCTCTGCCTGGTTCTACCCGCTGCCCGGAACGCTACGCAGGGCAAAAGCGGTTCTCGTCCTCCGTGCTTGCTTTTTCTCAGAAAGAGCCGTGGTGTGCGTTTTCGCCGGAAAACGCGTTTTCGGCCGAAAACGTGTACGTTTGCACTTCCCCGCCACAGGGAAGCTGCTAGCCGGGAATTCTCTGCCTGATTCTACCCGCTGCCCGGAACGCTACGCAGGGCAAAAGCGGTTCTCGTCCTCCGTGCTTGCTTTTTCTCAGAAAGAGCCGTGGTGTGCGTTTTCGCCGGAAAACGCGTTATCGGCCGAAAACGTGTACGTTTGCACTTCCCCGCCACAGGGAAGCTGCTAGCCGGGAATTCTCTGCCTGGTTCTACCCGCTGCGCGGAACGCTACGCAGGGCAAAAGCGGTTCTCGTCCTCCGTGCTTGCTTTTTCTCAGAAAGAGCCGTGGTGTGCGTTTTTGCTGGAAAAAGCGTTTTCGGCCGAAAACGTGTACGTTTGCACTTCCCCGCCACAGGGAAGCTGCTAGCCGGGAATTCTCTGCCTGGTTCTACCCGCTGCCCGGAACGCTACGCAGGGCAAAAGCGGTTCTCGTCCTCCGTGCTTGCTTTTTCTCAGAAAGAGCCGTGGTGTGCGTTTTCGCCGGAAAAAGCGTTTTCGGCCGAGAACGTGTACGTTTGCACTTCCCCGCCACAGGGAAGCTGCTAGCCGGGAATTCTCTGCCTGGTTCTACCCGCTGCCCTGAACGCTACGCAGGGCAAAAGCGGTTCTCGTCCTCCGTGCTTGCTTTTTCTCAGAAAGAGCCGTGGTGTGCGTTTTCGCCGGAAAACGCGTTTTCGGCCGAAAACGTGTACGTTTGCACTTCCCCGCCACAGGGAAGCTGCTAGCCGGGAATTCTCTGCCTGGTTCTACCCGCTGCCCGGAACGCTACGCAGGGCAAAAGCGGTTCTCGTCCTCCGTGCTTGCTTTTTCTCAGAAAGAGCCGTGGTGTGCGTTTTTGCCGGAAAATGCGTTATCGGCCGAAAACGTGTACGTTTGCACTTCCCCGCCACAGGGAAGCTGCTAGCCGGGAATTCTCTGCCTGGTTCTACCCGCTGCCCGGAACGCTACGCAGGGCAAAAGCGGTTCTCGTCCTCCGTGCTTGCTTTTTCTCAGAAAGAGCCGTGGTGTGCGTTTTCGCCGGAAAATGCGTTTTCGGCCGAAAACGTGTACGTTTGCACTTCCCCGCCACAGGGAAGCTGCTAGCCGGGAATTCTCTGCCTGGTTCTACCCGCTGCCCGGAACGCTACGCAGGGCAAAAGCGGTTCTCGTCCTCCGTGCTTGCTTTTTCTCAGAAAGAGCCGTGGTGTGCGTTTTCGCCGGAAAACGCGTTTTCGGCCGAAAACGTGTACGTTTGCACTTCCCCGCCACAGGGAAGCTGCTAGCCGGGAATTCTCTGCCTGGTTCTACCCGCTGCCCGGAACGCTACGCAGGGCAAAAGCGGTTCTCGTCCTCCGTGCTTGCTTTTTCTCAGAAAGAGCCGTGGTGTGCGTTTTCGCCGGAAAACGCGTTTTCGGCCGAAAACGTGTACGTTTGCACTTCCCCGCCACAGGGAAGCTGCTAGCCGGGAATTCTCTGCCTGATTCTACCCGCTGCCCGGAACGCTACGCAGGGCAAAAGCGGTTCTCGTCCTCCGTGCTTGCTTTTTCTCAGAAAGAGCCGTGGTGTGCGTTTTCGCCGGAAAACGCGTTATCGGCCGAAAACGTGTACGTTTGCACTTCCCCGCCACAGGGAAGCTGCTAGCCGGGAATTCTCTGCCTGGTTCTACCCGCTGCGCGGAACGCTACGCAGGGCAAAAGCGGTTCTCGTCCTCCGTGCTTGCTTTTTCTCAGAAAGAGCCGTGGTGTGCGTTTTTGCTGGAAAAAGCGTTTTCGGCCGAAAACGTGTACGTTTGCACTTCCCCGCCACAGGGAAGCTGCTAGCCGGGAATTCTCTGCCTGGTTCTACCCGCTGCCCGGAACGCTACGCAGGGCAAAAGCGGTTCTCGTCCTCCGTGCTTGCTTTTTCTCAGAAAGAGCCGTGGTGTGCGTTTTCGCCGGAAAAAGCGTTTTCGGCCGAGAACGTGTACGTTTGCACTTCCCCGCCACAGGGAAGCTGCTAGCCGGGAATTCTCTGCCTGGTTCTACCCGCTGCCCTGAACGCTACGCAGGGCAAAAGCGGTTCTCGTCCTCCGTGCTTGCTTTTTCTCAGAAAGAGCCGTGGTGTGCGTTTTCGCCGGAAAACGCGTTTTCAGCCGAAAACGTGTACGTTTGCACTTCCCCGCCACAGGGAAGCTGCTAGCCGGGAATTCTCTGCCTGGTTCTACCCGCTGCCCGGAACGCTACGCAGGGCAAAAGCGGTTCTCGTCCTCCGTGCTTGCTTTTTCTCAGAAAGAGCCGTGGTGTGCGTTTTCGCCGGAAAACGCGTTTTCGGCCGAAAACGTGTACGTTTGCACTTCCCCGCCACAGGGAAGCTGCTAGCCGGGAATTCTCTGCCTGGTTCTACCCGCTGCCCGGAACGCTACGCAGGGCAAAAGCGGTTCTCGTCCTCCGTGCTTGCTTTTTCTCAGAAAGAGCCGTGGTGTGCGTTTTGGCCGGAAAACGCGTTTTCGGCCGAAAACGTGTACGTTTGCACTTCCCCGCCACAGGGAAGCTGCTAGCCGGGAATTCTCTGCCTGGTTCTACCCGCTGCCCGGAACGCTACGCAGGGCAAAAGCGGTTCTCGTCCTCCGTGCTTGCTTTTTCTCAGAAAGAGCCGTGGTGTGCGTTTTCGCCGGAAAACGCGTTTTCGGCCGAAAACGTGTACGTTTGCACTTCCCCGCCACAGGGAAGCTGCTAGCCGGGAATTCTCTGCCTGGTTCTACCCGCTGCCCGGAACGCTACGCAGGGCAAAAGCGGTTCTCGTCCTCCGTGCTTGCTTTTTCTCAGAAAGAGCCGTGGTGTGCGTTTTCGCCGGAAAACGCGTTTTCGGCCGAAAACGTGTACGTTTGCACTTCCCCGCCACAGGGAAGCTGCTAGCCGGGAATTCTCTGCCTGGTTCTACCCGCTGCCCGGAACGCTACGCAGGGCAAAAGCGGTTCTCGTCCTCCGTGCTTGCTTTTTCTCAGAAAGAGCCGTGGTGTGCGTTTTTGCCGGAAAACGCGTTTTCGGCCGAAAACGTGTACGTTTGCACTTCCCCGCCACAGGGAAGCTGCTAGCCGGGAATTCTCTGCCTGGTTCTACCCGCTGCTCGGAACGCTACGCAGGGCAAAAGCGATTCTCTTCCTCCGTGCTTGCTTTTTCTCAGAAAGAGCCGTGGTGTGCGTTTTCGCCGGAAAACGCGTTTTCGGCCGAAAACGTGTACGTTTGCACTTCCCCGCCACAGGGAAGCTGCTAGCCGGGAATTCTCTGCCTGGTTCTACCCGCTGCCCTGAACGCTACGCAGGGCAAAAGCGGTTCTCGTCCTCCGTGCTTGCTTTTTCTCAGAAAGAGCCGTGGTGTGCGTTTTCGCCGGAAAACGCGTTTTCGGCCGAAAGCGTGTACGTTTGCACTTCCCCGCCACAGGGAAGCTGCTAGCCGGGAATTCTCTGCCTGGTTCTACCCGCAGCCCGGAACGCTACGCAGGGCAAAAGCGGTTCTCATTCTCCCTGCTTGCATTATCTCAGAAAGAGTCCTGCTGTGCGTTTTCTCCGGAAAACGCGTTTTTGGCCGAAAACGTGTACGTTTGGTCTTCCCCGCCACAGGGAAGCTGCTAGCCGGAAATTCTCTGCCTGGTTCTACCCGCTGCCCGGAACGCTACGCAGGGCAAAAGCGGTTCTCGTCCTCCGTGCTTGCTTTTTCTCAGAAAGAGCCGTGGTGTGCGTTTTCGCCGGAAAACGCGTTTTCGGCCGAAAACGTGTACGTTTGCACTTCCCCGCCACAGGGAAGCTGCTAGCCGGGAATTCTCTGCCTGGTTCTACCCGCTGCCCGGAACGCTACGCAGGGCAAAAGCGGTTCTCGTCCTCCGTGCTTGCTTTTTCTCAGAAAGAGCCGTGGTGTGCGTTTTCGCCGGAAAACGCGTTTTCGGCCGAAAACGTGTACGTTTGCACTTCCCCGCCACAGGGAAGCTGCTAGCCGGGAATTCTCTGCCTGGTTCTACCCGCTGCCCAAAACGCTACGCAGGGCAAAAGCGGTTCTCGTCCTCCGTGCTTGCTTTTTCTCAGAAAGAGCCGTGGTGTGCGTTTTCGCCGGAAAACGCGTTTTCGGCCGAAAACGTGTACGTTTGCACTTCCCCGCCACAGGGAAGCTGCTAGCCGGGAATTCTCTGCCTGGTTCTACCCGCTGCCCGGAACGCTACGCAGGGCAAAAGCGGTTCTCGTCCTCCGTGCTTGCTTTTTCTCAGACAGAGCCGTGGTGTGCGTTTTCGCCGGAAAACGCGTTTTCGGCCGAAAACGTGTACGTTTGCACTTCCCCGCCACAGGGAAGCTGCTAGCCGGGAATTCTCTGCCTGGTTCTACCCGCTGCTCGGAACGCTACGCAGGGCAAAAGCGATTCTCGTCCTCCGTGCTTGCTTTTTCTCAGAAAGAGCCGTGGTGTGCGTTTTCGCCGGAAAACGCGTTTTCGGCCGAAAACGTGTACGTTTGCACTTCCCCGCCACAGGGAAGCTGCTAGCCGGGAATTCTCTGCCTGGTTCTACCCGCTGCCCTGAACGCTACGCAGGGCAAAAGCGGTTCTCGTCCTCCGTGCTTGCTTTTTCTCAGAAAGAGCCGTGGTGTGCGTTTTCGCCGGAAAACGCGTTTTCGGCCGAAAGCGTGTACGTTTGCACTTCCCCGCCACAGGGAAGCTGCTAGCCGGGAATTCTCTGCCTGGTTCTACCCGCTGCCCGGAACGCTACGCAGGGCAAAAGCGGTTCTCGTCCTCCGTGCTTGCTTTTTCTCAGAAAGAGCCGTGGTGTGCGTTTTGGCCAGAAAACGCGTTTTCGGCCGAAAACGTGTACGTTTGCACTTCCCCGCCACAGGGAAGCTGCTAGCCGGGAATTCTCTGCCTGGTTCTACCCGCTGCCCGGAACGCTACGCAGGGCAAAAGCGGTTCTCGTCCTCCGTGCTTGCTTTTTCTCAGAAAGAGCCGTGGTGTGCGTTTTCGCCGGAAAACGCGTTTTCGGCCGAAAACGTGTACGTTTGCACTTCCCCGCCACAGGGAAGCTGCTAGCCGGGAATTCTCTGCCTGGTTCTACCC
Organism: Athene noctua; assembly: GCF_965140245.1. Taxonomy (NCBI): domain Eukaryota; kingdom Metazoa; phylum Chordata; class Aves; order Strigiformes; family Strigidae; genus Athene; species Athene noctua. The sequence goes on along the minus strand of NW_027437651.1, from coordinate 95,072 downwards.
GCAGCCCGGAACGCTACGCAGGGCAAAAGCGGTTCTCATTCTCCCTGCTTGCATTATCTCAGAAAGAGTCCTGCTGTGCGTTTTCTCCGGAAAACGCGTTTTTGGCCGAAAACGTGTACGTTTGGACTTCCCCGCCACAGGGAAGCTGCTAGCCGGAAATTCTCTGCCTGGTTCTACCCGCTGCCCGGAACGCTACGCAGGGCAAAAGCGGTTCTCGTCCTCCGTGCTTGCTTTTTCTCAGAAAGAGCCGTGGTGTGCGTTTTCGCCGGAAAACGCGTTTTCGGCCGAAAACGTGTACGTTTGCACTTCCCCGCCACAGGGAAGCTGCTAGCCGGGAATTCTCTGCCTGGTTCTACCCGCTGCCCGGAACGCTACGCAGGGCAAAAGCGGTTCTCGTCCTCCGTGCTTGCTTTTTCTCAGAAAGAGCCGTGGTGTGCGTTTTCGCCGGAAAACGCGTTTTCGGCCGAAAACGTGTACGTTTGCACTTCCCCGCCACAGGGAAGCTGCTAGCCGGGAATTCTCTGCCTGGTTCTACCCGCTGCCCAAAACGCTACGCAGGGCAAAAGCGGTTCTCGTCCTCCGTGCTTGCTTTTTCTCAGAAAGAGCCGTGGTGTGCGTTTTGGCCGGAAAACGCGTTTTCGGCCGAAAACGTGTACGTTTGCACTTCCCCGCCACAGGGAAGCTGCTAGCCGGGAATTCTCTGCCTGGTTCTACCCGCTGCCCGGAACGCTACGCAGGGCAAAAGCGGTTCTCGTCCTCCGTGCTTGCTTTTTCTCAGACAGAGCCGTGGTGTGCGTTTTCGCCGGAAAACGCGTTTTCGGCCGAAAACGTGTACGTTTGCACTTCCCCGCCACAGGGAAGCTGCTAGCCGGGAATTCTCTGCCTGGTTCTACCCGCTGCTCGGAACGCTACGCAGGGCAAAAGCGATTCTCGTCCTCCGTGCTTGCTTTTTCTCAGAAAGAGCCGTGGTGTGCGTTTTCGCCGGAAAACGCGTTTTCGGCCGAAAACGTGTACGTTTGCACTTCCCCGCCACAGGGAAGCTGCTAGCCGGGAATTCTCTGCCTGGTTCTACCCGCTGCCCGGAACGCTACGCAGGGCAAAAGCAGTTCTCGTCCTCCGTGCTTGCTTTTTCTCAGAAAGAGCCGTGGTGTGCGTTTTCGCCGGAAAACGCGTTTTCGGCCGAAAACGTGTACGTTTGCACTTCCCCGCCACAGGGAAGCTGCTAGCCGGGAATTCTCTGCCTGGTTCTACCCGCTGCCCGGAACGCTACGCAGGGCAAAAGCGGTTCTCGTCCTCCGTGCTTGCTTTTTCTCAGAAAGAGCCGTGGTGTGCATTTTTGCCGGAAAACGCGTTTTCGGCCGAAAACGTGTACGTTTGCACTTCCCCGCCACAGGGAAGCTGCTAGCCGGGAATTCTCTGCCTGGTTCTACCCGCTGCCCGGAACGCTACGCAGGGCAAAAGCGGTTCTCGTCCTCCGTGCTTGCTTTTTCTCAGAAAGAGCCGTGGTGTGCGTTTTCGCCGGAAAATGCGTTTTCGGCCGAAAACGTGTACGTTTGCACTTCCCCGCCACAGGGAAGCTGCTAGCCGGGAATTCTCTGCCTGGTTCTACCCGCTGCCCGGAACGCTACGCAGGGCAAAAGCGGTTCTCGTCCTCCGTGCTTGCTTTTTCTCAGAAAGAGCCGTGGTGTGCGTTTTCGCCGGAAAACGCGTTTTCGGCCGAAAACGTGTACGTTTGCACTTCCCCGCCACAGGGAAGCTGCTAGCCGGGAATTCTCTGCCTGGTTCTACCCGCTGCCCGGAACGCTACGCAGGGCAAAAGCGGTTCTCGTCCTCCGTGCTTGCTTTTTCTCAGAAAGAGCCGTGGTGTGCGTTTTCGCCGGAAAACGCGTTTTCGGCCGAAAACGTGTACGTTTGCACTTCCCCGCCACAGGGAAGCTGCTAGCCGGGAATTCTCTGCCTGGTTCTACCCGCTGCTCGGAACGCTACGCAGGGCAAAAGCGATTCTCGTCCTCCGTGCTTGCTTTTTCTCAGAAAGAGCCGTGGTGTGCGTTTTCGCCGGAAAACGCGTTTTCGGCCGAAAACGTGTACGTTTGCACTTCCCCGCCACAGGGAAGCTGCTAGCCGGGAATTCTCTGCCTGGTTCTACCCGCTGCCCGGAACGCTACGCAGGGCAAAAGCAGTTCTCGTCCTCCGTGCTTGCTTTTTCTCAGAAAGAGCCGTGGTGTGCGTTTTCGCCGGAAAACGCGTTTTCGGCCGAAAACGTGTACGTTTGCACTTCCCCGCCACAGGGAAGCTGCTAGCCGGGAATTCTCTGCCTGGTTCTACCCGCTGCCCGGAACGCTACGCAGGGCAAAAGCAGTTCTCGTCCTCCGTGCTTGCTTTTTCTCAGAAAGAGCCGTGGTGTGCGTTTTCGCCGGAAAACGCGTTTTCGGCCGAAAACGTGTACGTTTGCACTTCCCCGCCACAGGGAAGCTGCTAGCCGGGAATTCTCTGCCTGGTTCTACCCGCTGCCCGGAACGCTACGCAGGGCAAAAGCGGTTCTCGTCCTCCGTGCTTGCTTTTTCTCAGAAAGAGCCGTGGTGTGCATTTTTGCCGGAAAACGCGTTTTCGGCCGAAAACGTGTACGTTTGCACTTCCCCGCCACAGGGAAGCTGCTAGCCGGGAATTCTCTGCCTGGTTCTACCCGCTGCCCGGAACGCTACGCAGGGCAAAAGCGGTTCTCGTCCTCCGTGCTTGCTTTTTCTCAGAAAGAGCCGTGGTGTGCGTTTTCGCCGGAAAATGCGTTTTCGGCCAAAAACGTGTACGTTTGCACTTCCCCGCCACAGGGAAGCTGCTAGCCGGGAATTCTCTGCCTGGTTCTACCCGCTGCCCGGAACGCTACGCAGGGCAAAAGCGGTTCTCGTCCTCCGTGCTTGCTTTTTCTCAGACAGAGCCGTGGTGTGCGTTTTCGCCGGAAAACGCGTTTTCGGCCGAAAACGTGTACGTTTGCACTTCCCCGCCACAGGGAAGCTGCTAGCCGGGAATTCTCTGCCTGGTTCTACCCGCTGCCCGGAACGCTACGCAGGGCAAAAGCGGTTCTCGTCCTCCGTGCTTGCTTTTTCTCAGAAAGAGCCGTGGTGTGCGTTTTCGCCGGAAAACGCGTTTTCGGCCGAAAACGTGTACGTTTGCACTTCCCCGCCACAGGGAAGCTGCTAGCCGGGAATTCTCTGCCTGGTTCTACCCGCTGCCCGGAACGCTACGCAGGGCAAAAGCGGTTCTCGTCCTCCGTGCTTGCTTTTTCTCAGAAAGAGCCGTGGTGTGCGTTTTCGCCGGAAAACGTGTACGTTTGCACTTCCCCGCCACAGGGAAGCTGCTAGCCGGGAATTCTCTGCCTGGTTCTACCCGCTGCCCGGAACGCTACGCAGGGCAAAAGCGGTTCTCGTCCTCCGTGCTTGCTTTTTCTCAGAAAGAGCCGTGGTGTGCGTTTTCGCCGGAAAACGCGTTTTCGGCCGAAAACGTGTACGTTTGCACTTCCCCGCCACAGGGAAGCTGCTAGCCGGGAATTCTCTGCCTGGTTCTACCCGCTGCCCGGAACGCTACGCAGGGCAAAAGCGATTCTCGTCCTCCGTGCTTGCTTTTTCTCAGAAAGAGCCGTGGTGTGCGTTTTCGCCGGAAAACGCGTTTTCGGCCGAAAACGTGTACGTTTGCACTTCCCCGCCACAGGGAAGCTGCTAGCCGGGAATTCTCTGCCTGGTTCTACCCGCTGCCCGGAACGCTACGCAGGGCAAAAGCGGTTCTCGTCCTCCGTGCTTGCTTTTTCTCAGAAAGAGCCGTGGTGTGCGTTTTCGCCGGAAAACGCGTTTTCGGCCGAAAACGTGTACGTTTGCACTTCCCCGCCACAGGGAAGCTGCTAGCCGGGAATTCTCTGCCTGGTTCTACCCGCTGCCCGGAACGCTACGCAGGGCAAAAGCGGTTCTCGTCCTCCGTGCTTGCTTTTTCTCAGAAAGAGCCGTGGTGTGCGTTTTCGCCGGAAAACGCGTTTTCGGCCGAAAACGTGTACGTTTGCACTTCCCCGCCACAGGGAAGCTGCTAGCCGGGAATTCTCTGCCTGGTTCTACCCGCTGCCCGGAACGCTACGCAGGGCAAAAGCGGTTCTCGTCCTCCGTGCTTGCTTTTTCTCAGAAAGAGCCGTGGTGTGCGTTTTCGCCGGAAAACGTGTACGTTTGCACTTCCCCGCCACAGGGAAGCTGCTAGCCGGGAATTCTCTGCCTGGTTCTACCCGCTGCCCTGAACGCTACGCAGGGCAAAAGCGGTTCTCGTCCTCCGTGCTTGCTTTTTCTCAGAAAGAGCCGTGGTGTGCGTTTTCGCCGGAAAACGCGTTTTCGGCCGAAAACGTGTACGTTTGCACTTCCCCGCTACAGGGAAGCTGCTAGCAGTGAATTCTCTGCCTGGTTCTACCCGCTGCCCGGAACGCTACGCAGGGCAAAAGCGGTTCTCGTCCTCCGTGCTTGCTTTTTCTCAGAAAGAGCCGTGGTGTGCGTTTTCGCCGGAAAACGCGTTATCGGCCGAAAACGTGTACGTTTGCACTTCCCCGCCACAGGGAAGCTGCTAGCCGGGAATTCTCTGCCTGGTTCTACCCGCTGCGCGGATCGCTACGCAGGGCAAAAGCGGTTCTCATCCTCCGTGCTTGCTTTTTCTCAGAAAGAGCCGTGGTGTGCGTTTTCGCTGGAAAAAGCGTTTTCGGCCGAAAACGTGTACGTTTGCACTTCCCCGCCACAGGGAAGCTGCTAGCCGGGAATTCTCTGCCTGGTTCTACCCGCTGCCCGGAACGCTACGCAGGGCAAAAGCGGTTCTCGTCCTCCGTGCTTGCTTTTTCTCAGAAAGAGCCGTGGTGTGCGTTTTCGCCGGAAAAAGCGTTTTCGGCCGAGAACGTGTACGTTTGCACTTCCCCGCCACAGGGAAGCTGCTAGCCGGGAATTCTCTGCCTGGTTCTACCCGCTGCCCGGAACGCTACGCAGGGCAAAAGCGGTTCTCGTCCTCCGTGCTTGCTTTTTCTCAGAAAGAGCCGTGGTGTGCGTTTTCGCCGGAAAACGCGTTTTCGGCCGAAAACGTGTACGTTTGCACTTCCCCGCCACAGGGAAGCTGCTAGCCGGGAATTCTCTGCCTGGTTCTACCCGCTGCCCGGAACGCTACGCAGGGCAAAAGCGGTTCTCGTCCTCCGTGCTTGCTTTTTCTCAGAAAGAGCCGTGGTGTGCGTTTTCGCCGGAAAACGCGTTTTCGGCCGAAAACGTGTACGTTTGCACTTCCCCGCCACAGGGAAGCTGCTAGCCGGGAATTCTCTGCCTGGTTCTACCCGCTGCCCAAAACGCTACGCAGGGCAAAAGCGGTTCTCGTCCTCCGTGCTTGCTTTTTCTCAGAAAGAGCCGTGGTGTGCGTTTTCGCCGGAAAACGCGTTTTCGGCCGAAAACGTGTACGTTTGCACTTCCCCGCCACAGGGAAGCTGCTAGCCGGGAATTCTCTGCCTGGTTCTACCCGCTGCCCGGAACGCTACGCAGGGCAAAAGCGGTTCTCGTCCTCCGTGCTTGCTTTTTCTCAGACAGAGCCGTGGTGTGCGTTTTCGCCGGAAAACGCGTTTTCGGCCGAAAACGTGTACGTTTGCACTTCCCCGCCACAGGGAAGCTGCTAGCCGGGAATTCTCTGCCTGGTTCTACCCGCTGCTCGGAACGCTACGCAGGGCAAAAGCGATTCTCGTCCTCCGTGCTTGCTTTTTCTCAGAAAGAGCCGTGGTGTGCGTTTTCGCCGGAAAACGCGTTTTCGGCCGAAAACGTGTACGTTTGCACTTCCCCGCCACAGGGAAGCTGCTAGCCGGGAATTCTCTGCCTGGTTCTACCCGCTGCCCGGAACGCTACGCAGGGCAAAAGCGGTTCTCGTCCTCCGTGCTTGCTTTTTCTCAGAAAGAGCCGTGGTGTGCGTTTTCGCCGGAAAACGCGTTTTCGGCCGAAAACGTGTACGTTTGCACTTCCCCGCCACAGGGAAGCTGCTAGCCGGGAATTCTCTGCCTGGTTCTACCCGCTGCCCGGAACGCTACGCAGGGCAAAAGCGGTTCTCGTCCTCCGTGCTTGCTTTTTCTCAGAAAGAGCCGTGGTGTGCATTTTTGCCGGAAAACGCGTTTTCGGCCGAAAACGTGTACGTTTGCACTTCCCCGCCACAGGGAAGCTGCTAGCCGGGAATTCTCTGCCTGGTTCTACCCGCTGCCCGGAACGCTACGCAGGGCAAAAGCGGTTCTCGTCCTCCGTGCTTGCTTTTTCTCAGAAAGAGCCGTGGTGTGCGTTTTCGCCGGAAAATGCGTTTTCGGCCGAAAACGTGTACGTTTTCAATTCCCCGCCACAGGGAAGCTGCTAGCCGGGAATTCTCTGCCTGGTTCTACCCGCTGCCCGGAACGCTACGCAGGGCAAAAGCGGTTCTCGTCCTCCGTGCTTGCTTTTTCTCAGAAAGAGCCGTGGTGTGCGTTTTCGCCGGAAAACGCGTTTTCGGCCGAAAACGTGTACGTTTGCACTTCCCCGCCACAGGGAAGCTGCTAGCCGGGAATTCTCTGCCTGGTTCTACCCGCTGCCCGGAACGCTACGCAGGGCAAAAGCGGTTCTCGTCCTCCGTGCTTGCTTTTTCTCAGAAAGAGCCGTGGTGTGCGTTTTCGCCGGAAAACGCGTTTTCGGCCGAAAACGTGTACGTTTGCACTTCCCCGCCACAGGGAAGCTGCTAGCCGGGAATTCTCTGCCTGGTTCTACCCGCTGCCCGGAACGCTACGCAGGGCAAAAGCGTTTCTCGTCCTCCGTGCTTGCTTTTTCTCAGAAAGAGCCGTGGTGTGCGTTTTCGCCGGAAAACGCGTTTTCGGCCGAAAACGTGTACGTTTGCACTTCCCCGCCACAGGGAAGCTGCTAGCCGGGAATTCTCTGCCTGGTTCTACCCGCTGCCCTGAACGCTACGCAGGGCAAAAGCGGTTCTCGTCCTCCGTGCTTGCTTTTTCTCAGAAAGAGCCGTGGTGTGCGTTTTCGCCGGAAAACGCGTTTTCGGCCGAAAACGTGTACGTTTGCACTTCCCCGCTACAGGGAAGCTGCTAGCCGGGAATTCTCTGCCTGGTTCTACCCGCTGCCCGGAACGCTACGCAGGGCAAAAGCGGTTCTCGTCCTCCGTGCTTGCTTTTTCTCAGAAAGAGCCGTGGTGTGCGTTTTCGCCGGAAAACGCGTTTTCGGCCGAAAACGTGTACGTTTGCACTTCCCCGCCACAGGGAAGCTGCTAGCCGGGAATTCTCTGCCTGGTTCTACCCGCTGCCCGGAACGCTACGCAGGGCAAAAGCGGTTCTCGTCCTCCGTGCTTGCTTTTTCTCAGAAAGAGCCGTGGTGTGCGTTTTCGCCGGAAAACGCGTTTTCGGCCGAAAACGTGTACGTTTGCACTTCCCCGCCACAGGGAAGCTGCTAGCCGGGAATTCTCTGCCTGGTTCTACCCGCTGCCCGGAACGCTACGCAGGGCAAAAGCGGTTCTCGTCCTCCGTGCTTGCTTTTTCTCAGAAAGAGCCGTGGTGTGCGTTTTCGCCGGAAAACGTGTACGTTTGCACTTCCCCGCCACAGGGAAGCTGCTAGCCGGGAATTCTCTGCCTGGTTCTACCCGCTGCCCTGAACGCTACGCAGGGCAAAAGCGGTTCTCGTCCTCCGTGCTTGCTTTTTCTCAGAAAGAGCCGTGGTGTGCGTTTTCGCCGGAAAATGCGTTTTCGGCCGAAAACGTGTACGTTTGCACTTCCCCGCCACAGGGAAGCTGCTAGCCGGGAATTCTCTGCCTGGTTCTACCCGCTGCCCGGAACGCTACGCAGGGCAAAAGCGGTTCTCGTCCTCCGTGCTTGCTTTTTCTCAGAAAGAGCCGTGGTGTGCGTTTTCGCCGGAAAACGCGTTTTCGGCCGAAAACGTGTACGTTTGCAGTTCCCCGCCACAGGGAAGCTGCTAGCCGGGAATTCTCTGCCTGGTTCTACCCGCTGCCCGGAACGCTACGCAGGGCAAAAGCGGTTCTCGTCCTCCGTGCTTGCTTTTTCTCAGAAAGAGCCGTGGTGTGCGTTTTCGCCGGAAAACGCGTTTTCGGCCGAAAACGTGTACGTTTGCACTTCCCCGCCACAGGGAAGCTGCTAGCCGGGAATTCTCTGCCTGGTTCTACCCGCTGCCCGGAACGCTACGCAGGGCAAAAGCGGTTCTCGTCCTCCGTGCTTGCTTTTTCTCAGAAAGAGCCGTGGTGTGCGTTTTCGCCGGAAAACGCGTTTTCGGCCGAAAACGTGTACGTTTGCACTTCCCCGCCACAGGGAAGCTGCTAGCCGGGAATTCTCTGCCTGGTTCTACCCGCTGCCCGGAACGCTACGCAGGGCAAAAGCGGTTCTCGTCCTCCGTGCTTGCTTTTTCTCAGAAAGAGCCGTGGTGTGCGTTTTCGCCGGAAAACGTGTACGTTTGCACTTCCCCGCCACAGGGAAGCTGCTAGCCGGGAATTCTCTGCCTGGTTCTACCCGCTGCCCTGAACGCTACGCAGGGCAAAAGCGGTTCTCGTCCTCCGTGCTTGCTTTTTCTCAGAAAGAGCCGTGGTGTGCGTTTTCGCCGGAAAACGCGTTTTCGGCCGAAAACGTGTACGTTTGCACTTCCCCGCTACAGGGAAGCTGCTAGCCGGGAATTCTCTGCCTGGTTCTACCCGCTGCCCGGAACGCTACGCAGGGCAAAAGCGGTTCTCGTCCTCCGTGCTTGCTTTTTCTCAGAAAGAGCCGTGGTGTGCGTTTTCGCCGGAAAACGCGTTATCGGCCGAAAACGTGTACGTTTGCACTTCCCCGCCACAGGGAAGCTGCTAGCCGGGAATTCTCTGCCTGGTTCTACCCGCTGCGCGGATCGCTACGCAGGGCAAAAGCGGTTCTCGTCCTCCGTGCTTGCTTTTTCTCAGAAAGAGCCGTGGTGTGCGTTTTCGCTGGAAAAAGCGTTTTCGGCCGAAAACGTGTACGTTTGCACTTCCCCGCCACAGGGAAGCTGCTAGCCGGGAATTCTCTGCCTGGTTCTACCCGCTGCCCGGAACGCTACGCAGGGCAAAAGCGGTTCTCGTCCTCCGTGCTTGCTTTTTCTCAGAAAGAGCCGTGGTGTGCGTTTTCGCCGGAAAAAGCGTTTTCGGCCGAGAACGTGTACGTTTGCACTTCCCCGCCACAGGGAAGCTGCTAGCCGGGAATTCTCTGCCTGGTTCTACCCGCTGCCCGGAACGCTACGCAGGGCAAAAGCGGTTCTCGTCCTCCGTGCTTGCTTTTTCTCAGAAAGAGCCGTGGTGTGCGTTTTCGCCGGAAAACGCGTTTTCGGCCGAAAACGTGTACGTTTGCACTTCCCCGCCACAGGGAAGCTGCTAGCCGGGAATTCTCTGCCTGGTTCTACCCGCTGCCCGGAACGCTACGCAGGGCAAAAGCGGTTCTCGTCCTCCGTGCTTGCTTTTTCTCAGAAAGAGCCGTGGTGTGCGTTTTCGCCGGAAAACGCGTTTTCGGCCGAAAACGTGTACGTTTGCACTTCCCCGCCACAGGGAAGCTGCTAGCCGGGAATTCTCTGCCTGGTTCTACCCGCTGCCCAAAACGCTACGCAGGGCAAAAGCGGTTCTCGTCCTCCGTGCTTGCTTTTTCTCAGAAAGAGCCGTGGTGTGCGTTTTCGCCGGAAAACGCGTTTTCGGCCGAAAACGTGTACGTTTGCACTTCCCCGCCACAGGGAAGCTGCTAGCCGGGAATTCTCTGCCTGGTTCTACCCGCTGCCCGGAACGCTACGCAGGGCAAAAGCGGTTCTCGTCCTCCGTGCTTGCTTTTTCTCAGACAGAGCCGTGGTGTGCGTTTTCGCCGGAAAACGCGTTTTCGGCCGAAAACGTGTACGTTTGCACTTCCCCGCCACAGGGAAGCTGCTAGCCGGGAATTCTCTGCCTGGTTTTACCCGCTGCTCGGAACGCTACGCAGGGCAAAAGCGATTCTCGTCCTCCGTGCTTGCTTTTTCTCAGAAAGAGCCGTGGTGTGCGTTTTCGCCGGAAAACGCGTTTTCGGCCGAAAACGTGTACGTTTGCACTTCCCCGCCACAGGGAAGCTGCTAGCCGGGAATTCTCTGCCTGGTTCTACCCGCTGCCCGGAACGCTACGCAGGGCAAAAGCGGTTCTCGTCCTCCGTGCTTGCTTTTTCTCAGAAAGAGCCGTGGTGTGCGTTTTCGCCGGAAAACGCGTTTTCGGCCGAAAACGTGTACGTTTGCACTTCCCCGCCACAGGGAAGCTGCTAGCCGGGAATTCTCTGCCTGGTTCTACCCGCTGCCCGGAACGCTACGCAGGGCAAAAGCGGTTCTCGTCCTCCGTGCTTGCTTTTTCTCAGAAAGAGCCGTGGTGTGCATTTTTGCCGGAAAACGCGTTTTCGGCCGAAAACGTGTACGTTTGCACTTCCCCGCCACAGGGAAGCTGCTAGCCGGGAATTCTCTGCCTGGTTCTACCCGCTGCCCGGAACGCTACGCAGGGCAAAAGCGGTTCTCGTCCTCCGTGCTTGCTTTTTCTCAGAAAGAGCCGTGGTGTGCGTTTTCGCCGGAAAATGCGTTTTCGGCCGAAAACGTGTACGTTTTCAATTCCCCGCCACAGGGAAGCTGCTAGCCGGGAATTCTCTGCCTGGTTCTACCCGCTGCCCGGAACGCTACGCAGGGCAAAAGCGGTTCTCGTCCTCCGTGCTTGCTTTTTCTCAGAAAGAGCCGTGGTGTGCGTTTTCGCCGGAAAACGCGTTTTCGGCCGAAAACGTGTACGTTTGCACTTCCCCGCCACAGGGAAGCTGCTAGCCGGGAATTCTCTGCCTGGTTCTACCCGCTGCCCGGAACGCTACGCAGGGCAAAAGCGGTTCTCGTCCTCCGTGCTTGCTTTTTCTCAGAAAGAGCCGTGGTGTGCGTTTTCGCCGGAAAACGCGTTTTCGGCCGAAAACGTGTACGTTTGCACTTCCCCGGCACAGGGAAGCTGCTAGCCGGGAATTCTCTGCCTGGTTCTACCCGCTGCCCGGAACGCTATGCAGGGCAAAAGCGGTTCTCGTCCTCCGTGCTTGCTTTTTCTCAGAAAGAGCCGTGGTGTGCGTTTTCGCCGGAAAACGCGTTTTCGGCCGAAAACGTGTACGTTTGCACTTCCCCGCCACAGGGAAGCTGCTAGCCGGGAATTCTCTGCCTGGTTCTACCCGCTGCCCTGAACGCTACGCAGGGCAAAAGCGGTTCTCGTCCTCCGTGCTTGCTTTTTCTCAGAAAGAGCCGTGGTGTGCGTTTTCGCCGGAAAACGCGTTTTCGGCCGAAAACGTGTACGTTTGCACTTCCCCGCTACAGGGAAGCTGCTAGCCGGGAATTCTCTGCCTGGTTCTACCCGCTGCCCGGAACGCTACGCAGGGCAAAAGCGGTTCTCGTCCTCCGTTCTTGCTTTTTCTCAGAAAGAGCCGTGGTGTGCGTTTTCGCCGGAAAAAGCGTTTTCGGCCGAGAACGTGTACGTTTGCACTTCCCCGCCACAGGGAAGCTGCTAGCCGGGAATTCTCTGCCTGGTTCTACCCGCTGCGCGGATCGCTACGCAGGGCAAAAGCGGTTCTCGTCCTCCGTGCTTGCTTTTTCTCAGAAAGAGCCGTCGTGTGCGTTTTCGCCGGAAAAAGCGTTTTCGGCCGAGAACGTGTACGTTTGCACTTCCCCGCCACAGGGAAGCTGCTAGCCGGGAATTCTCTGCCTGGTTCTACCCGCTGCCCTGAACGCTACGCAGGGCAAAAGCGGTTCTCGTCCTCCGTGCTTGCTTTTTCTCAGAAAGAGCCGTGGTGTGCGTTTTCGCCGGAAAACGCGTTTTCGGCCGAAAACGTGTACGTTTGCACTTCCCCGCCACAGGGAAGCTGCTAGCCGGGAATTCTCTGCCTGGTTCTACCCGCTGCTCGGAACGCTACGCAGGGCAAAAGCGGTTCTCATCCTCCGTGCTTGCTTTTTCTCAGAAAGAGCCGTGGTGTGCGTTTTCGCCGGAAAACGCGTTTTCGGCCGAAAACGTGTACGTTTGCACTTCCCCGCCACAGGGAAGCTGCTAGCCGGGAATTCTCTGCCTGGTTCTACCCGCTGCCCGGAACGCTACGCAGGGCAAAAGCGGTTCTCGTCCTCCGTGCTTGCTTTTTCTCAGAAAGAGCCGTGGTGTGCGTTTTGGCCGGAAAACGCGTTTTCGGCCGAAAACGTGTACGTTTGCACTTCCCCGCCACAGGGAAGCTGCTAGCCGGGAATTCTCTGCCTGGTTCTACCCGCTGCCCGGAACGCTACGCAGGGCAAAAGCGGTTCTCGTCCTCCGTGCTTGCTTTTTCTCAGAAAGAGCCGTGGTGTGCGTTTTCGCCGGAAAACGCGTTTTCGGCCGAAAACGTGTACGTTTGCACTTCCCCGCCACAGGGAAGCTGCTAGCCGGGAATTCTCTGCCTGGTTCTACCCGCTGCCCGGAACGCTACGCAGGGCAAAAGCGGTTCTCATTCTCCCTGCTTGCATTATCTCAGAAAGAGTCCTGCTGTGCGTTTTCTCCGGAAAACGCGTTTTTGGCCGAAAACGTGTACGTTTGGACTTCCCCGGCACAGGGAAGCTGCTAGCCAGGAATTCTCTGCCTGGTTCTACCCGCTGCCCGGAACGCTACGCTGGGCAAAAGCGATTCTCCTCCTCCATGCTTGCTATTTCTCAGAAAGAGCCGTGGTGTGCGTTTTCGCCGGAAAACGCGTTTTCGGCCGAAAACGTGTACGTTTGCACTTCCCCGCCACAGGGAAGCTGCTAGCCGGGAATTCTCTGCCTGGTTCTACCCGCTGCCCGGAACGCTACGCAGGGCAAAAGCGGTTCTCGTCCTCCGTGCTTGCTTTTTCTCAGAAAGAGCCGTGGTGTGCGTTTTCGCCGGAAAACGCGTTTTCGGCCGAAAACGTGTACGTTTGCACTTCCCCGCCACAGGGAAGCTGCTAGCCGGGAATTCTCTGCCTGGTTCTACCCGCTGCCCGGAACGCTACGCAGGGCAAAAGCGATTCTCGTCCTCCGTGCTTGCTTTTTCTCAGAAAGAGCCGTGGTGTGCGTTTTCGCCGGAAAACGCGTTTTCGGCCGAAAACGTGTACGTTTGCACTTCCCCGCCACAGGGAAGGTGCTAGCCGGGAATTCTCTGCCTGGTTCTACCCGCTGCCCGGAACGCTACGCAGGGCAAAAGCGGTTCTCGTCCTCCGTGCTTGCTTTTTCTCAGAAAGAGCCGTGGTGTGCGTTTTCGCCGGAAAACGCGTTTTCGGCCGAAAACGTGTACGTTTGCACTTCCCCGCCACAGGGAAGCTGCTAGCCGGGAATTCTCTGCCTGGTTCTACCCGCTGCCCGGAACGCTACGCAGGGCAAAAGCGGTTCTCGTCCTCCGTGCTTGCTTTTTCTCAGAAAGAGCCGTGGTGTGCGTTTTCGCCGGAAAACGCGTTTTCGGCCGAAAACGTGTACGTTTGCACTTCCCCGCCACAGGGAAGCTGCTAGCCGGGAATTCTCTGCCTGGTTCTACCCGCTGCCCGGAACGCTACGCAGGGCAAAAGCGGTTCTCGTCCTCCGTGCTTGCTTTTTCTCAGACAGAGCCGTGGTGTGCGTTTTCGCCGGAAAACGCGTTTTCGGCCGAAAACGTGTACGTTTGCACTTCCCCGCCACAGGGAAGCTGCTAGCCGGGAATTCTCTGCCTGGTTCTACCCGCTGCCCGGAACGCTACGCAGGGCAAAAGCGGTTCTCGTCCTCCGTGCTTGCTTTTTCTCAGAAAGAGCCGTGGTGTGCGTTTTCGCCGGAAAACACGTTTTCGGCCGAAAACGTGTACGTTTGCACTTCCCCGCCACAGGGAAGCTGCTAGCCGGGAATTCTCTGCCTGGTTCTACCCGCTGCCCGGAACGCTACGCAGGGCAAAAGCGGTTCTCGTCCTCCGTGCTTGCTTTTTCTCAGACAGAGCCGTGGTGTGCGTTTTCGCCGGAAAACGCGTTTTCGGCCGAAAACGTGTACGTTTGCACTTCCCCGCCACAGGGAAGCTGCTAGCCGGGAATTCTCTGCCTGGTTCTACCCGCTGCTCGGAACGCTACGCAGGGCAAAAGCGATTCTCGTCCTCCGTGCTTGCTTTTTCTCAGAAAGAGCCGTGGTGTGCGTTTTCGCCGGAAAACGCGTTTTCGGCCGAAAACGTGTACGTTTGCACTTCCCCGCCACAGGGAAGCTGCTAGCCGGGAATTCTCTGCCTGGTTCTACCCGCTGCACGGAACGCTACGCAGGGCAAAAGCAGTTCTCGTCCTCCGTGCTTGCTTTTTCTCAGAAAGAGCCGTGGTGTGCGTTTTCGCCGGAAAACGCGTTTTCGGCCGAAAACGTGTACGTTTGCACTTCCCCGCCACAGGGAAGCTGCTAGCCGGGAATTCTCTGCCTGGTTCTACCCGCTGCCCGGAACGCTACGCAGGGCAAAAGCGGTTCTCGTCCTCCGTGCTTGCTTTTTCTCAGAAAGAGCCGTGGTGTGCATTTTTGCCGGAAAACGCGTTTTCGGCCGAAAACGTGTACGTTTGCACTTCCCCGCCACAGGGAAGCTGCTAGCCGGGAATTCTCTGCCTGGTTCTACCCGCTGCCCGGAACGCTACGCAGGGCAAAAGCGGTTCTCGTCCTCCGTGCTTGCTTTTTCTCAGAAAGAGCCGTGGTGTGCGTTTTCGCCGGAAAATGCGTTTTCGGCCGAAAACGTGTACGTTTGCACTTCCCCGGCACAGGGAAGCTGCTAGCCGGGAATTCTCTCCCTGGTTCTACCCGCTGCCCGGAACGCTACGCAGGGCAAAAGCGGTTCTCGTCCTCCGTGCTTGCTTTTTCTCAGAAAGAGCCGTGGTGTGCGTTTTCGCCGGAAAACGCGTTTTCGGCCGAAAACGTGTACGTTTGCACTTCCCCGCCACAGGGAAGCTGCTAGCCGGGAATTCTCTGCCTGGTTCTACCCGCTGCCCGGAACGCTACGCAGGGCAAAAGCGGTTCTCGTCCTCCGTGCTTGCTTTTTCTCAGAAAGAGCCGTGGTGTGCGTTTTCGCCGGAAAACGCGTTATCGGCCGAAAACGTGTACGTTTGCACTTCCCCGCCACAGGGAAGCTGCTAGCCGGGAATTCTCTGCCTGGTTCTACCCGCTGCCCGGAACGCTACGCAGGGCAAAAGCGGTTCTCGTCCTCCGTGCTTGCTTTTTCTCAGAAAGAGCCGTGGTGTGCGTTTTCGCCGGAAAAAGCGTTTTCGGCCGAGAACGTGTACGTTTGCACTTCCCCGCCACAGGGAAGCTGCTAGCCGGGAATTCTCTGCCTGGTTCTACCCGCTGCCCGGAACGCTACGCAGGGCAAAAGCGGTTCTCGTCCTCCGTGCTTGCTTTTTCTCAGAAAGAGCCGTGGTGTGCGTTTTCGCCGGAAAACACGTTTTCGGCCGAAAACGTGTACGTTTGCACTTCCCCGCCACAGGGAAGCTGCTAGCCGGGAATTCTCTGCCTGGTTCTACCCGCTGCTCGGAACGCTACGCAGGGCAAAAGCGGTTCTCATCCTCCGTGCTTGCTTTTTCTCAGAAAGAGCCGTGGTGTGCGTTTTCGCCGGAAAACGCGTTTTCGGCCGAAAACGTGTACGTTTGCACTTCCCCGCCACAGGGAAGCTGCTAGCCGGGAATTCTCTGCCTGGTTCTACCCGCTGCCCGGAACGCTACGCAGGGCAAAAGCGGTTCTCGTCCTCCGTGCTTGCTTTTTCTCAGAAAGAGCCGTGGTGTGCGTTTTGGCCGGAAAACGCGTTTTCGGCCGAAAACGTGTACGTTTGCACTTCCCCGCCACAGGGAAGCTGCTAGCCGGGAATTCTCTGCCTGGTTCTACCCGCTGCCCGGAACGCTACGCAGGGCAAAAGCGGTTCTCGTCCTCCGTGCTTGCTTTTTCTCAGAAAGAGCCGTGGTGTGCGTTTTCGCCGGAAAACGCGTTTTCGGCCGAAAACGTGTACGTTTGCACTTCCCCGCCACAGGGAAGCTGCTAGCCGGGAATTCTCTGCCTGGTTCTACCCGCTGCCCGGAACGCTACGCAGGGCAAAAGCGGTTCTCGTCCTCCGTGCTTGCTTTTTCTCAGAAAGAGCCGTGGTGTGCGTTTTTGCCGGAAAACGCGTTTTCGGCGGAAAACGTGTACGTTTGCACTTCCCCGCCACAGGGAAGCTGCTAGCCGGGAATTCTCTGCCTGGTTCTACCCGCTGCCCGGAACGCTACGCAGGGCAAAAGCGGTTCTCATTCTCCCTCTTTGCATTATCTCAGAAAGAGCCCTGCTGTGCGTTTTCTCCGGAAAACGCGTTTTTGGCCAAAAACGTGTACGTTTGCAATTCCCCGCCACAGGGAAGCTGCTAGCCGGGAATTATCTGCCTGGTTCTACCCGCTGCCCGGAACGCTACGCAGGGCAAAAGCGATTCTCGTCCTCCGTGCTTGCTTTTTCTCAGAAAGAGCCGTGGTGTGCGTTTTCGCCGGAAAACGCGTTTTCGGCCGAAAACATGTACGTTTGCACTTCCCCGCCACAGGGAAGCTGCTAGCCGGGAATTCTTTGCCTGGTTCTACCCGCTGCCCGGAACGCTACGCAGGGCAAAAGCGGTTCTCGTCCTCCGTGCTTGCTTTTTCTCAGAAAGAGCCGTGGTGTGCGTTTTCGCCGGAAAACAAGTTTTCGGCCGAAAACGTGTACGTTTGAACTTCCCCGCCACAGGGAAGCTGCTAGCCGGGAATTCTCTGCCTGGTTCTACCCGCTGCCCGGAACGCTACGCAGGGCAAAAGCGGTTCTCGTCCTCCGTGCTTGCTTTTTCTCAGAAAGAGCCGTGGTGTGCGTTTTCGCTGGAAAACGCGTTTTCGGCCGAAAACGTGTACGTTTGCACTTCCCCGCCACAGGGAAGCTGCTAGCCGGGAATTCTCTGCCTGGTTCTACCCGCTGCTCGGAACGCTACGCAGGGCAAAAGCGGTTCTCGTCCTCCGTGCTTGCTTTTTCTCAGAAAGAGCCGTGGTGTGCGTTTTCGCCGGAAAACGCGTTTTTGGCCGAAAACTTGTACGTTTGCACTTCCCCGCCACAGGGAAGCTGCTAGCCGGGAATTCTCTGCCTGGTTCTACCCGCTGCCCGGAACGCTACGCAGGGCAAAAGCGGTTCTCGTCCTCCGTGCTTGCTTTTTCTCAGAAAGAGCCGTGGTGTGCGTTTTCGCCGGAAAACGCGTTTTCGGCCGAAAACGTGTACGTTTGCACTTCCCCGCCACAGGGAAGCTGCTAGCCGGGAATTCTCTGCCTGGTTCTACCCGCTGCCCGGAACGCTACGCAGGGCAAAAGCGGTTCTCGTCCTCCGTGCTTGCTTTTTCTCAGAAAGAGCCGTGGTGTGCGTTTTTGCCGGAAAACGCGTTTTCGGCGAAAAACGTGTACGTTTGCACTTCCCCGCCACAGGGAAGCTGCTAGCCGGGAATTCTCTGCCTGGTTCTACCCGCTGCCCGGAACGCTACGCAGGGCAAAAGCGGTTCTCATTCTCCCTCTTTGCATTATCTCAGAAAGAGCCCTGCTGTGCGTTTTCTCCGGAAAACGCGTTTTTGGCCAAAAACGTGTACGTTTGCAATTCCCCGCCACAGGGAAGCTGCTAGCCGGGAATTATCTGCCTGGTTCTACCCGCTGCTCGGAACGCTACGCAGGGCAAAAGCGATTCTCGTCCTCCGTGCTTGCTTTTTCTCAGAAAGAGCCGTGGTGTGCGTTTTCGCCGGAAAACGCGTTTTCGGCCGAAAACATGTACGTTTGCACTTCCCCGCCACAGGGAAGCTGCTAGCCGGGAATTCTCTGCCTGGTTCATACGCTGCCCAAAACGCTACGCAGGGCAAAAGCGGTTCTCGTCCTCCGTGCTTGCTTTTTCTCAGAAAGAGCCGTGGTGTGCGTTTTCGCCGGAAAACGCGTTTTCGGCCGAAAACGTGTACGTTTGCACTTCCCCGCCACAGGGAAGCTGCTAGCCGGGAATTCTCTGCCTGGTTCTACCCGCTGCCCGGAACTCTACGCAGGGCAAAAGCGGTTCTCGTCCTCCGTGCTTGCTTTTTCTCAGAAAGAGCCGTGGTGTGCGTTTTCGGCCGAAAACGTGTACGTTTGCACTTCCCCGCCACAGGGAAGCTGCTAGCCGGGAATTCTCTGCCTGGTTCTACCCGCTGCCCGGAACGCTACGCAGGGCAAAAGAGGTTCTCGTCCTCCGTGCTTGCTTTTTCCCAGAAAGAGCCGTGGTGTGCGTTTTCGCAAAAAAACGCGTTTTCGTCCGAAAACGGGTACGTTTGCACTTCCCCGCCACAGGGAAGCTGCTAGCCGGGAATTCTCTGCCTGGTTCTACCCGCTGCCCGGAACGCTACGCAGGGCAAAAGCGGTTCTCGTCCTCCGTGCTTGCTTTTTCTCAGAAAGAGCCGTGGTGTGCGTTTTCGCCGGAAAACGCGTTTTCGGCCGAAAACGTGTACGTTTGCACTTCCCCGCCACAGGGAAGCTGCTAGCCCGGAATTCTCTGCCTGGTTCTACCCGCTGCCCGGAACGCTACGCAGGGCAAAAGCGGTTCTCGTCCTCCGTGCTTGCTTTTTCTCAGAAAGAGCCGTGGTGTGCGTTTTTGCCGGAAAACGCGTTTTCGGCGAAAAACGTGTACGTTTGCACTTCCCCGCCACAGGGAAGCTGCTAGCCGGGAATTCTCTGCCTGGTTCTACCCGCTGCCCGGAACGCTACGCAGGGCAAAAGCGGTTCTCATTCTCCCTCTTTGCATTATCTCAGAAAGAGCCCTGCTGTGCGTTTTCTCCGGAAAACGCGTTTTTGGCCGAAAACGTGTACGTTTGCACTTCCCCGTCTCAGGGAAGCTGCTAGCCGGGAATTCTCTGCCTGGTTCTACCCGCTGCCCGGAACGCTACGCAGGGCAAAAGCGGTTCTCGTCCTCCGTGCTTGCTTTTTCTCAGAAAGAGCCGTGGTGTGCGTTTTCGCCGGAAAACGCGTTTTCGGCCGAAAACGTGTACGTTTGCACTTTTCGGCACAGGGAAGCTGCTAGCCTGGAATTCTCTGCCTGGTTCTACCCGCTGCCCGGAACGCTACGCAGGGCAAAAGCGGTTCTCGTCCTCCGTGCTTGCTTTTTCTCAGAAAGAGCCGTGGTGTGCGTTTTCGCCGGAAAACGCGTTTTCGGCCGAAAGCGTGTACGTTTGCACTTTCCCGCCACAGGGAAGCTGCTAGCCGGGAATTCTCTGCCTGGTTCTACCCGCTGCCCGGAACGCTACGCAGGGCAAAAGCGGTTCTCGTCCTCCGTGCTTGCTTTTTCTCAGAAAGAGCCGTGGTGTGCGTTTTCGCCGGAAAACGCGTTTTCGGCCGAAAGCGTGTACGTTTGCACTTCCCCGCCACAGGGAAGCTGCTAGCCGGGAATTCTCTGCCTGGTTCTACCCGCTGCCCGGAACGCTACGCAGGGCAAAAGCGGTTCTCGTCCTCCGTGCTTGCTTTTTCTCAGAAAGAGCCGTGGTGTGCGTTTTCGCCGGAAAACGCGTTTTCGGCCGAAAACGTGTACGTTTGCACTTCCCCGCCACAGGGAAGCTGCTAGCCGGGAATTCTCTGCCTGGTTCTACCCGCTGCCCGGAACGCTACGCAGGGCAAAAGCGGTTCTCATTCTCCCTCTTTGCATTATCTCAGAAAGAGCCCTGCTGTGCGTTTTCTCCGGAAAACGCGTTTTTGGCCAAAAACGTGTACGTTTGCACTTCCCCGCCACAGGGAAGCTGCTAGCCGGGAATTCTCTGCCCGGTTCTACCCGCTGCCCGGAACGCTACGCAGGGCAAAAGCGATTCTCGTCCTCCGTGCTTGCTTTTTCTCAGAAAGAGCCGTGGTGTGCGTTTTCGCCGGAAAACGCGTTTTCGGCCGAAAACATGTACGTTTGCACTTCCCCGCCACAGGGAAGCTGCTAGCCGGGAATTCTCTGCCTGGTTCTACCCGCTGCCCAAAACGCTACGCAGGGCAAAAGCGGTTCTCGTCCTCCGTGCTTGCTTTTTCTCAGAAAGAGCCGTGGTGTGCGTTTTCGCCGGAAAACGCGTTTTCGGCCGAAAACGTGTACGTTTGCACTTCCCCGCCACAGGGAAGCTGCTAGCCGGGAATTCTCTGCCTGGTTCTACCCGCTGCCCGGAACGCTACGCAGGGCAAAAGCGGTTCTCGTCCTCCGTGCTTGCTTTTTCTCAGACAGAGCCATGGTGTGCGTTTTCGCCGGAAAACGCGTTTTCGGCCGAAAACGTGTACGTTTGCACTTCCCCGCCACAGGGAAGCTGCTAGCCGGGAATTCTCTGCCTGGTTCTACCCGCTGCTCGGAACGCTACGCAGGGCAAAAGCGATTCTCGTCCTCCGTGCTTGCTTTTTCTCAGAAAGAGTCGTGATGTGCGTTTTCGCCGGAAAAAGCGTTTTCGGCCGAAAACGTGTACGTTTGCACTTCCCCGTCACAGGGAAGCTGCTAGCCGGGAATTCTCTGCCTGGTTCTACCCGCTGCTCGGAACGCTACGCAGGGCAAAAGCGGTTCTCGTCCTCCGTGCTTGCTTTTTCTCAGAAAGAGCCGTGGTGTGCGTTTTCGCCGGAAAACGCGTTTTCGGCCGAAAACGTGTACGTTTGCACTTCCCCGCCACAGGGAAGCTGCTAGCCGGGAATTCTCTGCCTGGTTCTACCCGCTGCCCGGAACGCTACGCAGGGCAAAAGCGATTCTCGTCCTCCGTGCTTGCTTTTTCTCAGAAAGAGCCGTGGTGTGCGTTTTCGCCGGAAAACGCGTTTTCGGCCGAAAACGTGTACGTTTGCACTTCCCCGCCACAGGGAAGCTGCTAGCCGGGAATTCTCTGCCTGGTTCTACCCGCTGCCCGGAACGCTACGCAGGGCAAAAGCGGTTCTCGTCCTCCGTGCTTGCTTTTTCTCAGAAAGAGCCGTGGTGTGCGTTTTCGCCGGAAAACGCGTTTTCGGCCGAAAACGTGTACGTTTGCACTTCCCCGCCACAGGGAAGCTGCTAGCCGGGAATTCTCTGCCTGGTTCTACCCGCTGCCCGGAACTCTACGCAGGGCAAAAGCAGTTCTCGTCCTCCGTGCTTGCTTTTTCTCAGAAAGAGCCGTGGTGTGCGTTTTCGCCGGAAAACGCGTTTTCGGCCGAAAACGTGTACGTTTGCACTTCCCCGCCACAGGGAAGCTGCTAGCCGGGAATTCTCTGCCTGGTTCTACCCGCTGCCCGGAACGCTACGCAGGGCAAAAGCGGTTCTCGTCCTCCGTGCTTGCTTTTTCTCAGAAAGAGCCGTGGTGTGCGTTTTTGCCGGAAAACGCGTTTTCAGCCGAAAACGTGTACGTTTGCACTTCCCCGCCACAGGGAAGCTGCTAGCCGGGAATTCTCTGCCTGGTTCTACCCGCTGCCCGGAACGCTACGCAGGGCAAAAGCGGTTCTCGTCCTCCGTGCTTGCTTTTTCTCAGAAAGAGCCGTGGTGTGCGTTTTCGCCTGAAAACGCGTTTTCGGCCGAAAACGTGTACGTTTGCACTTCCCCGCCACAGGGAAGCTGCTAGCCGGGAATTCTCTGCCTGGTTCTACCCGCTGCCCGGAACGCTACGCAGGGCAAAAGCGGTTCTCGTCCTCCGTGCTTGCTTTTTCTCAGAAAGAGCCGTGGTGTGCGTTTTCGCCGGAAAACGCGTTTTCGGCCGAAAACGTGTACGTTTGCACTTCCCCGCCACAGGGAAGCTGCTAGCCGGGAATTCTCTGCCTGGTTCTACCCGCTGCCCGGAACGCTACGCAGGGCAAAAGCGGTTCTCGTCCTCCGTGCTTGCTTTTTCTCAGAAAGAGCCGTGGTGTGCGTTTTCGCCGGAAAACGCGTTTTCGGCCGAAAACGTGTACGTTTGCACTTCCCCGCCACAGGGAAGCTGCTAGCCGGGAATTCTCTGCCTGGTTCTACCCGCTGCCCGGAACGCTACGCAGGGCAAAAGCGGTTCTCGTCCTCCGTGCTTGCTTTTT
Organism: Athene noctua; assembly: GCF_965140245.1. Taxonomy (NCBI): domain Eukaryota; kingdom Metazoa; phylum Chordata; class Aves; order Strigiformes; family Strigidae; genus Athene; species Athene noctua. The sequence goes on along the minus strand of NW_027437651.1, from coordinate 73,090 downwards.
CTCAGAGAGAGCCGTGGTGTGCGTTTTCGCCGGAAAACGCGTTTTCGGCCGAAAACGTGTACGTTTGCACTTCCCCGCCACAGGGAAGCTGCTAGCCGGGAATTCTCTGCCTGGTTCTACCCGCTGCCCGGAACGCTACGCAGGGCAAAAGCGGTTCTCGTCCTCCGTGCTTGCTTTTTCTCAGAAAGAGCCGTGGTGTGCGTTTTCGCCGGAAAACGCGTTTTCGGCCGAAAACGTGTACGTTTGCACTTTTCGCCACAGGGAAGCTGCTAGCCGGGAATTCTCTGCCTGGTTCTACCCGCTGCCCGGAACGCTACGCAGAGCAAAAGCGGTTATCGTCCTCCGTGCTTGCTTTTTCTCAGAAAGAGCCGTGGTGTGCGTTTTCGCCGGAAAACGCGTTTTCGGCCGAAAACGTGTACGTTTGCACTTCCCCGCCACAGGGAAGCTGCTAGCCGGGAATTCTCTGCCTGGTTCTACCCGCTGCCCGGAACTCTACGCAGGGCAAAAGCGGTTCTCGTCCTCCGTGCTTGCTTTTTCTCAGAAAGAGCCGTGGTGTGCGTTTTCGGCCGAAAACGTGTACGTTTGCACTTCCCCGCCACAGGGAAGCTGCTAGCCGGGAATTCTCTGCCTGGTTCTACCCGCTGCCCGGAACGCTACGCAGGGCAAAAGAGGTTCTCGTCCTCCGTGCTTGCTTTTTCCCAGAAAGAGCCGTGGTGTGCGTTTTCGCAAAAAAACGCGTTTTCGTCCGAAAACGGGTACGTTTGCACTTCCCCGCCACAGGGAAGCTGCTAGCCGGGAATTCTCTGCCTGGTTCTACCCGCTGCCCGGAACGCTACGCAGGGCAAAAGCGGTTCTCGTCCTCCGTGCTTGCTTTTTCTCAGAAAGAGCCGTGGTGTGCGTTTTCGCCGGAAAACGCGTTTTCGGCCGAAAACGTGTACGTTTGCACTTCCCCGCCACAGGGAAGCTGCTAGCCCGGAATTCTCTGCCTGGTTCTACCCGCTGCCCGGAACGCTACGCAGGGCAAAAGCGGTTCTCGTCCTCCGTGCTTGCTTTTTCTCAGAAAGAGCCGTGGTGTGCGTTTTTGCCGGAAAACGCGTTTTCGGCGAAAAACGTGTACGTTTGCACTTCCCCGCCACAGGGAAGCTGCTAGCCGGGAATTCTCTGCCTGGTTCTACCCGCTGCCCGGAACGCTACGCAGGGCAAAAGCGGTTCTCATTCTCCCTCTTTGCATTATCTCAGAAAGAGCCCTGCTGTGCGTTTTCTCCGGAAAACGCGTTTTTGGCCGAAAACGTGTACGTTTGCACTTCCCCGTCTCAGGGAAGCTGCTAGCCGGGAATTCTCTGCCTGGTTCTACCCGCTGCCCGGAACGCTACGCAGGGCAAAAGCGGTTCTCGTCCTCCGTGCTTGCTTTTTCTCAGAAAGAGCCGTGGTGTGCGTTTTCGCCGGAAAACGCGTTTTCGGCCGAAAACGTGTACGTTTGCACTTTTCGGCACAGGGAAGCTGCTAGCCTGGAATTCTCTGCCTGGTTCTACCCGCTGCCCGGAACGCTACGCAGGGCAAAAGCGGTTCTCGTCCTCCGTGCTTGCTTTTTCTCAGAAAGAGCCGTGGTGTGCGTTTTCGCCGGAAAACGCGTTTTCGGCCGAAAGCGTGTACGTTTGCACTTTCCCGCCACAGGGAAGCTGCTAGCCGGGAATTCTCTGCCTGGTTCTACCCGCTGCCCGGAACGCTACGCAGGGCAAAAGCGGTTCTCGTCCTCCGTGCTTGCTTTTTCTCAGAAAGAGCCGTGGTGTGCGTTTTCGCCGGAAAACGCGTTTTCGGCCGAAAGCGTGTACGTTTGCACTTCCCCGCCACAGGGAAGCTGCTAGCCGGGAATTCTCTGCCTGGTTCTACCCGCTGCCCGGAACGCTACGCAGGGCAAAAGCGGTTCTCGTCCTCCGTGCTTGCTTTTTCTCAGAAAGAGCCGTGGTGTGCGTTTTCGCCGGAAAACGCGTTTTCGGCCGAAAACGTGTACGTTTGCACTTCCCCGCCACAGGGAAGCTGCTAGCCGGGAATTCTCTGCCTGGTTCTACCCGCTGCCCGGAACGCTACGCAGGGCAAAAGCGGTTCTCATTCTCCCTCTTTGCATTATCTCAGAAAGAGCCCTGCTGTGCGTTTTCTCCGGAAAACGCGTTTTTGGCCAAAAACGTGTACGTTTGCACTTCCCCGCCACAGGGAAGCTGCTAGCCGGGAATTCTCTGCCCGGTTCTACCCGCTGCCCGGAACGCTACGCAGGGCAAAAGCGATTCTCGTCCTCCGTGCTTGCTTTTTCTCAGAAAGAGCCGTGGTGTGCGTTTTCGCCGGAAAACGCGTTTTCGGCCGAAAACATGTACGTTTGCACTTCCCCGCCACAGGGAAGCTGCTAGCCGGGAATTCTCTGCCTGGTTCTACCCGCTGCCCAAAACGCTACGCAGGGCAAAAGCGGTTCTCGTCCTCCGTGCTTGCTTTTTCTCAGAAAGAGCCGTGGTGTGCGTTTTCGCCGGAAAACGCGTTTTCGGCCGAAAACGTGTACGTTTGCACTTCCCCGCCACAGGGAAGCTGCTAGCCGGGAATTCTCTGCCTGGTTCTACCCGCTGCCCGGAACGCTACGCAGGGCAAAAGCGGTTCTCGTCCTCCGTGCTTGCTTTTTCTCAGACAGAGCCATGGTGTGCGTTTTCGCCGGAAAACGCGTTTTCGGCCGAAAACGTGTACGTTTGCACTTCCCCGCCACAGGGAAGCTGCTAGCCGGGAATTCTCTGCCTGGTTCTACCCGCTGCTCGGAACGCTACGCAGGGCAAAAGCGATTCTCGTCCTCCGTGCTTGCTTTTTCTCAGAAAGAGTCGTGATGTGCGTTTTCGCCGGAAAAAGCGTTTTCGGCCGAAAACGTGTACGTTTGCACTTCCCCGTCACAGGGAAGCTGCTAGCCGGGAATTCTCTGCCTGGTTCTACCCGCTGCTCGGAACGCTACGCAGGGCAAAAGCGGTTCTCGTCCTCCGTGCTTGCTTTTTCTCAGAAAGAGCCGTGGTGTGCGTTTTCGCCGGAAAACGCGTTTTCGGCCGAAAACGTGTACGTTTGCACTTCCCCGCCACAGGGAAGCTGCTAGCCGGGAATTCTCTGCCTGGTTCTACCCGCTGCCCGGAACGCTACGCAGGGCAAAAGCGATTCTCGTCCTCCGTGCTTGCTTTTTCTCAGAAAGAGCCGTGGTGTGCGTTTTCGCCGGAAAACGCGTTTTCGGCCGAAAACGTGTACGTTTGCACTTCCCCGCCACAGGGAAGCTGCTAGCCGGGAATTCTCTGCCTGGTTCTACCCGCTGCCCGGAACGCTACGCAGGGCAAAAGCGGTTCTCGTCCTCCGTGCTTGCTTTTTCTCAGAAAGAGCCGTGGTGTGCGTTTTCGCCGGAAAACGCGTTTTCGGCCGAAAACGTGTACGTTTGCACTTCCCCGCCACAGGGAAGCTGCTAGCCGGGAATTCTCTGCCTGGTTCTACCCGCTGCCCGGAACTCTACGCAGGGCAAAAGCAGTTCTCGTCCTCCGTGCTTGCTTTTTCTCAGAAAGAGCCGTGGTGTGCGTTTTCGCCGGAAAACGCGTTTTCGGCCGAAAACGTGTACGTTTGCACTTCCCCGCCACAGGGAAGCTGCTAGCCGGGAATTCTCTGCCTGGTTCTACCCGCTGCCCGGAACGCTACGCAGGGCAAAAGCGGTTCTCGTCCTCCGTGCTTGCTTTTTCTCAGAAAGAGCCGTGGTGTGCGTTTTTGCCGGAAAACGCGTTTTCAGCCGAAAACGTGTACGTTTGCACTTCCCCGCCACAGGGAAGCTGCTAGCCGGGAATTCTCTGCCTGGTTCTACCCGCTGCCCGGAACGCTACGCAGGGCAAAAGCGGTTCTCGTCCTCCGTGCTTGCTTTTTCTCAGAAAGAGCCGTGGTGTGCGTTTTCGCCTGAAAACGCGTTTTCGGCCGAAAACGTGTACGTTTGCACTTCCCCGCCACAGGGAAGCTGCTAGCCGGGAATTCTCTGCCTGGTTCTACCCGCTGCCCGGAACGCTACGCAGGGCAAAAGCGGTTCTCGTCCTCCGTGCTTGCTTTTTCTCAGAAAGAGCCGTGGTGTGCGTTTTCGCCGGAAAACGCGTTTTCGGCCGAAAACGTGTACGTTTGCACTTCCCCGCCACAGGGAAGCTGCTAGCCGGGAATTCTCTGCCTGGTTCTACCCGCTGCCCGGAACGCTACGCAGGGCAAAAGCGGTTCTCGTCCTCCGTGCTTGCTTTTTCTCAGAAAGAGCCGTGGTGTGCGTTTTCGCCGGAAAACGCGTTTTCGGCCGAAAACGTGTACGTTTGCACTTCCCCGCCACAGGGAAGCTGCTAGCCGGGAATTCTCTGCCTGGTTCTACCCGCTGCCCGGAACGCTACGCAGGGCAAAAGCGGTTCTCGTCCTCCGTGCTTGCTTTTTCTCAGAGAGAGCCGTGGTGTGCGTTTTCGCCGGAAAACGCGTTTTCGGCCGAAAACGTGTACGTTTGCACTTCCCCGCCACAGGGAAGCTGCTAGCCGGGAATTCTCTGCCTGGTTCTACCCGCTGCCCGGAACGCTACGCAGGGCAAAAGCGGTTCTCGTCCTCCGTGCTTGCTTTTTCTCAGAAAGAGCCGTGGTGTGCGTTTTCGCCGGAAAACGCGTTTTCGGCCGAAAACGTGTACGTTTGCACTTTTCGCCACAGGGAAGCTGCTAGCCGGGAATTCTCTGCCTGGTTCTACCCGCTGCCCGGAACGCTACGCAGAGCAAAAGCGGTTATCGTCCTCCGTGCTTGCTTTTTCTCAGAAAGAGCCGTGGTGTGCGTTTTCGCCGGAAAACGCGTTTTCGGCCGAAAACGTGTACGTTTGCACTTCCCCGCCACAGGGAAGCTGCTAGCCGGGAATTCTCTGCCTGGTTCTACCCGCTGCCCGGAACGCTACGCAGGGCAAAAGCGGTTCTCGTCCTCCGTGCTTTCTTTTTCTCAGAAAGAGCCGTGGTGTGCGTTTTCGCCGGAAAACGAGTTTTCGGCCGAAAACGTGTACGTTTGCACTTCCCCGCCACAGGGAAGCTGCTAGCCGGGAATTCTCTGCCTGGTTCTACCCGCTGCCCGGAACGCTACGCAGGGCAAAAGCGGTTCTCGTCCTCCGTGCTTGCTTTTTCTCAGAAAGAGCCGTGCTGTGCGTTTTCGCCGGAAAACGCGTTTTCGGCCGAAAACGTGTACGTTTGCACTTCCCCGCCACAGGGAAGCTGCTAGCCGGGAATTCTCTGCCTGGTTCTACCCGCTGCCCGGAACGCTACGCAGGGCAAAAGCGGTTCTCGTCCTCCGTGCTTGCTTTTTCTCAGAAAGAGCCGTGCTGTGCGTTTTCGCCGGAAAACGCGTTTTCGGCCGAAAACGTGTACGTTTGCACTTCCCCGCCAGAGGGAAGCTGCTAGCCGGGAATTCTCTGCCTGGTTCTACCCGCTGCCCGGAACGCTACGCAGGGCAAAAGCGGTTCTCGTCCTCCGTGCTTGCTTTTTCTCAGAAAGAGCCGTGGTGTGCGTTTTCGCCGGAAAACGCGTTTTTGGCCGAAAACGTGTACGTTTGCACTTTTCGCCACAGGGAAGCTGCTAGCCGGGAATTCTCTGCCTGGTTCTACCCGCTGCCCGGAACGCTACGCAGGGCAAAAGCGGTTCTCGTCCTCCGTGCTTGCTTTTTCTCAGAAAGAGCCGTGGTGTGCGTTTTCGCCGGAAAACGCGTTTTCGGCCGAAAACGTGTACGTTTGCACTTCCCCGCCACAGGGAAGCTGCTAGCCGGGAATTCTCTGCCTGGTTCTACCCGCTGCCCGGAACGCTACGCAGGGCAAAAGCGGTTCTCGTCCTCCGTGCTTGCTTTTTCTCAGACAGAGCCATGGTGTGCGTTTTCGCCGGAAAACGCGTTTTCGGCCGAAAACGTGTACGTTTGCACTTCCCCGCCACAGGGAAGCTGCTAGCCGGGAATTCTCTGCCTGGTTCTACCCGCTGCTCGGAACGCTACGCAGGGCAAAAGCGATTCTCGTCCTCCGTGCTTGCTTTTTCTCAGAAAGAGTCGTGATGTGCGTTTTCGCCGGAAAACGCGTTTTCGGCCGAAAACGTGTACGTTTGCACTTCCCCGTCACAGGGAAGCTGCTAGCCGGGAATTCTCTGCCTGGTTCTACCCGCTGCTCGGAACGCTACGCAGGGCAAAAGCGGTTCTCGTCCTCCGTGCTTGCTTTTTCTCAGAAAGAGCCGTGGTGTGCGTTTTCGCCGGAAAACGCGTTTTCGGCCGAAAACGTGTACGTTTGCACTTCCCCGCCACAGGGAAGCTGCTAGCCGGGAATTCTCTGCCTGGTTCTACCCGCTGCCCGGAACGCTACGCAGGGCAAAAGCGATTCTCGTCCTCCGTGCTTGCTTTTTCTCAGAAAGAGCCGTGGTGTGCGTTTTCGCCGGAAAACGCGTTTTCGGCCGAAAACGTGTACGTTTCCACTTCCACGCCACAGGGAAGCTGCTAGCCGGGAATTCTCTGCCTGGTTCTACCCGCTGCCCGGAACGCTACGCAGGGCAAAAGCGGTTCTCGTCCTCCGTGCTTGCTTTTTCTCAGAAAGAGCCGTGGTGTGCGTTTTCGCCGGAAAACGCGTTTTTGGCCGAAAACGTGTACGTTTGCACTTCCCCGCCACAGGGAAGCTGCTAGCCGGGAATTCTCTGCCTGTTTCTACCCGCTGCCCGGAACGCTACGCAGGGCAAAAGCAGTTCTCGTCCTCCGTGCTTGCTTTTTCTCAGAAAGAGCCGTGGTGTGCGTTTTCGCCGGAAAACGCGTTTTCGGCCGAAAACGTGTACGTTTGCACTTCCCCGCCACAGGGAAGCTGCTAGCCGGGAATTCTCTGCCTGGTTCTACCCGCTGCCCGGAACGCTACGCAGGGCAAAAGCGGTTCTCGTCCTCCGTGCTTGCTTTTTCTCAGAAAGAGCCGTGGTGTGCATTTTTGCCGGAAAACGCGTTTTCGGCCGAAAACGTGTACGTTTGCACTTCCCCGCCACAGGGAAGCTGCTAGCCGGGAATTCTCTGCCTGGTTCTACCCGCTGCCCGGAACGCTACGCAGGGCAAAAGCGGTTCTCATTCTCCCTGCTTGCATTATCTCAGAAAGAGTCCTGCTGTGCGTTTTCTCCGGAAAACGCGTTTTTGGCCGAAAACGTGTACGTTTGGACTTCCCCGGCACAGGGAAGCTGCTAGCCAGGAATTCTCTGCCTGGTTCTACCCGCTGCCCGGAACGCTACGCTGGGCAAAAGCGATTCTCCTCCTCCATGCTTGCTATTTCTCAGAAAGAGCCGTGGTGTGCGTTTTCGCCGGAAAACGCGTTTTCGGCCGAAAACGTGTACGTTTGCACTTCCTCGCCACAGAGAAGCTGCTAGCCGGTAATTCTCTGCCTGGTTCTACCCGCTGCCCGGAACGCTACGCAGGGCAAAAGCGGTTCTCGTCCCCCGTGCTTGCTTTTTCTCAGAAAGAGCCGTGGTGTGCGTTTTCGCCGGAAAACGCGTTTTCGGCCGAAAACGTGTACGTTTGCACTTCCCCGCCACAGGGAAGCTGCTAGCCGGGAATTCTCTGCCTGGTTCTACCCGCTGCTCGGAACGCTACGCAGGGCAAAAGCGATTCTCGTCCTCCGTGCTTGCTTTTTCTCAGAAAGAGCCGTGGTGTGCGTTTTCGCCGGAAAACGCGTTTTCGGCCGAAAACGGGTACGTTTGCACTTCCCCGCCACAGGGAAGCTGCTAGCCGGAAATTCTCTGCCTGGTTCTACCCGCTGCCCGGAACGCTACGCAGGGCAAAAGCGGTTCTCGTCCTCCGTGCTTGCTTTTTCTCAGAAAGAGCCGTGGTGTGCGTTTTCGCCGGAAAACGCGTTTTCGGCCGAAAACGTGTACGTTTGCACTTCCCCGCCACAGGGAAGCTGCTAGCCGGGAATTCTCTGCCTGGTTCTACCCGCTGCCCGGAACGCTACGCAGGGCAAAAGCGGTTCTCGTCCTCCGTGCTTGCTTTTTCTCAGAAAGAGCCGTGGTGTGCGTTTTCGCCGGAAAACGCGTTTTCGGCCGAAAACGTGAACGTTTGCACTTCCCCGCCACAGGGAAGCTGCTAGCCGGGAATTCTCTGCCTGGTTCTACCCGCTGCCCGGAACGCTACGCAGGGCAAAAGCGGTTCTCGTCCTCCGTGCTTGCTTTTTCTCAGAAAGAGCCGTGGTGTGCGTTTTCGCCGGAAAACGCGTTTTCGGCCGAAAACGTGTACGTTTGCACTTCCCCGCCACAGGGAAGCTGCTAGCCGGGAATTCTCTGCCTGGTTCTACCCGCTGCCCGGAACGCTACGCAGGGCAAAAGCGGTTCTCGTCCTCCGTGCTTGCTTTTTCTCAGAAAGAGCCGTGGTGTGCGTTTTCGCCGGAAAACACGTTTTCGGCCGAAAACGTGTACGTTTGCACTTCCCCGCCACAGGGAAGCTGCTAGCCGGGAATTCTCTGCCTGGTTCTACCCGCTGCCCGGAACGCTACGCAGGGCAAAAGCGGTTCTCGTCCTCCGTGCTTGCTTTTTCTCAGACAGAGCCGTGGTGTGCGTTTTCGCCGGAAAACGCATTTTCGGCCGAAAACGTGTACGTTTGCACTTCCCCGCCACAGGGAAGCTGCTAGCCGGGAATTCTCTGCCTGGTTCTACCCGCTGCTCGGAACGCTACGCAGGGCAAAAGCGATTCTCGTCCTCCGTGCTTGCTTTTTCTCAGAAAGAGCCGTGGTGTGCGTTTTCGCCGGAAAACGCGTTTTCGGCCGAAAACGTGTACGTTTGCACTTCCCCGCCACAGGGAAGCTGCTAGCCGGGAATTCTCTGCCTGGTTCTACCCGCTGCCCGGAACGCTACGCAGGGCAAAAGCAGTTCTCGTCCTCCGTGCTTGCTTTTTCTCAGAAAGAGCCGTGGTGTGCGTTTTCGCCGGAAAACGCGTTTTCGGCCGAAAACGTGTACGTTTGCACTTCCCCGCCACAGGGAAGCTGCTAGCCGGGAATTCTCTGCCTGGTTCTACCCGCTGCCCGGAACGCTACGCAGGGCAAAAGCGGTTCTCGTCCTCCGTGCTTGCTTTTTCTCAGAAAGAGCCGTGGTGTGCATTTTTGCCGGAAAACGCGTTTTCGGCCGAAAACGTGTACGTTTGCACTTCCCCGCCACAGGGAAGCTGCTAGCCGGGAATTCTCTGCCTGGTTCTACCCGCTGCCCGGAACGCTACGCAGGGCAAAAGCGGTTCTCGTCCTCCGTGCTTGCTTTTTCTCAGAAAGAGCCGTGGTGTGCGTTTTCGCCGGAAAATGCGTTTTCGGCCGAAAACGTGTACGTTTGCACTTCCCCGCCACAGGGAAGCTGCTAGCCGGGAATTCTCTGCCTGGTTCTACCCGCTGCCCGGAACGCTACGCAGGGCAAAAGCGGTTCTCGTCCTCCGTGCTTGCTTTTTCTCAGAAAGAGCCGTGGTGTGCGTTTTCGCCGGAAAACGCGTTTTTGGCCGAAAACGTGTACGTTTGCACTTCCCCGCCACAGGGAAGCTGCTAGCCGGGAATTCTCTGCCTGGTTCTACCCGCTGCCCGGAACGCTACGCAGGGCAAAAGCGGTTCTCGTCCTCCGTGCTTGCTTTTTCTCAGAAAGAGCCGTGGTGTGCGTTTTCGCCGGAAAACGCGTTTTCGGCCGAAAACGTGTACGTTTGCACTTCCCCGCCACAGGGAAGCTGCTAGCCGGGAATTCTCTGCCTGGTTCTACCCGCTGCCCGGAACGCTACGCAGGGCAAAAGCGGTTCTCGTCCTCCGTGCTTGCTTTTTCTCAGAAAGAGCCGTGGTGTGCGTTTTTGCCGGAAAACGCGTTTTCGGCGGAAAACGTGTACGTTTGCACTTCCCCGCCACAGGGAAGCTGCTAGCCGGGAATTCTCTGCCTGGTTCTACCCGCTGCCCGGAACGCTACGCAGGGCAAAAGCGGTTCTCATTCTCCCTCTTTGCATTATCTCAGAAAGAGCCCTGCTGTGCGTTTTCTCCGGAAAACGCGTTTTTGGCCAAAAACGTGTACGTTTGCAATTCCCCGCCACAGGGAAGCTTCTAGCCGGGAATTATCTGCCTGGTTCTACCCGCTGCCCGGAACGCTACGCAGGGCAAAAGCGATTCTCGTCCTCCGTGCTTGCTTTTTCTCAGAAAGAGCCGTGGTGTGCGTTTTCGCCGGAAAACGCGTTTTCGGCCGAAAACATGTACGTTTGCACTTCCCCGCCACAGGGAAGCTGCTAGCCGGGAATTCTTTGCCTGGTTCTACCCGCTGCCCGGAACGCTACGCAGGGCAAAAGCGGTTCTCGTCCTCCGTGCTTGCTTTTTCTCAGAAAGAGCCGTGGTGTGCGTTTTCGCCGGAAAACACGTTTTCGGCCGAAAACGTGTACGTTTGAACTTCCCCGCCACAGGGAAGCTGCTAGCCGGGAATTCTCTGCCTGGTTCTACCCGCTGCCCGGAACGCTACGCAGGGCAAAAGCGGTTCTCGTCCTCCGTGCTTGCTTTTTCTCAGAAAGAGCCGTGGTGTGCGTTTTCGCCGGAAAACGCGTTTTCGGCCGAAAACGTGTACGTTTGCACTTCCCCGCCACAGGGAAGCTGCTAGCCGGGAATTCTCTGCCTGGTTCTACCCGCTGCTCGGAACGCTACGCAGGGCAAAAGCGATTCTCGTCCTCCGTGCTTGCTTTTTCTCAGAAAGAGCCGTGGTGTGCGTTTTCGCCGGAAAACGCGTTTTCGGCCGAAAACGTGTACGTTTGCACTTCCCCGCCACAGGGAAGCTGCTAGCCGGGAATTCTCTGCCTGGTTCTACCCGCTGCTCGGAACGCTACGCAGGGCAAAAGCGGTTCTCGTCCTCCGTGCTTGCTTTTTCTCAGAAAGAGCCGTGGTGTGCGTTTTCGCCGGAAAACGCGTTTTCGGCCGAAAGCGTGTACGTTTGCACTTTCCCGCCACAGGGAAGCTGCTAGCCGGGAATTCTCTGCCTGGTTCTACCCGCTGCCCGGAACGCTACGCAGGGCAAAAGCGGTTCTCGTCCTCCATGCTTGCTTTTTCTCAGAAAGAGCCGTGGTGTGCGTTTTCGCCGGAAAACGCGTTTTCGGCCGAAAACGTGTACGTTTGCACTTCCCCGCCACAGGGAAGCTGCTAGCCGGGAATTCTCTGCCTGGTTCTACCCGCTGCCCGGAACGCTACGCAGGGCAAAAGCGGTTCTCGTCCTCCGTGCTTGCTTTTTCTCAGAAAGAGCCGTGGTGTGCGTTTTCGCCGGAAAACGCGTTTTCGGCCGAAAACGTGTACGTTTGCACTTCCCCGCCACAGGGAAGCTGCTAGCCGGGAATTCTCTGCCTGGTTCTACCCGCTGCCCGGAACGCTACGCAGGGCAAAAGCGGTTCTCGTCCTCCGTGCTTGCTTTTTCTCAGAAAGAGCCGTGGTGTGCGTTTTTGCCGGAAAACGCGTTTTCGGCGAAAAACGTGTACGTTTGCACTTCCCCGCCACAGGGAAGCTGCTAGCCGGGAATTCTCTGCCTGGTTCTACCCGCTGCCCGGAACGCTACGCAGGGCAAAAGCGGTTCTCATTCTCCCTCTTTGCATTATCTCAGAAAGAGCCCTGCTGTGCGTTTTCTCCGGAAAACGCGTTTTTGGCCAAAAACGTGTACGTTTGCAATTCCCCGCCACAGGGAAGCTGCTAGCCGGGAATTATCTGCCTGGTTCTACCCGCTGCTCGGAACGCTACGCAGGGCAAAAGCGATTCTCGTCCTCCGTGCTTGCTTTTTCTCAGAAAGAGCCGTGGTGTGCGTTTTCGCCGGAAAACGCATTTTCGGCCGAAAACATGTACGTTTGCACTTCCCCGCCACAGGGAAGCTGCTAGCCGGGAATTCTCTGCCTGGTTCTACCCGCTGCCCAAAACGCTACGCAGGGCAAAAGCGGTTCTCGTCCTCCGTGCTTGCTTTTTCTCAGAAAGAGCCGTGGTGTGCGTTTTCGCCGGAAAACGCGTTTTCGGCCGAAAACGTGTACGTTTGCACTTCCCCGCCACAGGGAAGCTGCTAGCCGGGAATTCTCTGCCTGGTTCTACCCGCTGACCGGAACGCTACGCAGGGCAAAAGCGGTTCTCGTCCTCCGTGCTTGCTTTTTCTCAGAAAGAGCCGTGGTGTGCGTTTTCGGCCGAAAACGTGTACGTTTGCACTTCCCCGCCACAGGGAAGCTGCTAGCCGGGAATTCTCTGCCTGGTTCTACCCGCTGCCCGGAACGCTACGCAGGGCAAAAGAGGTTCTCGTCCTCCGTGCTTGCTTTTTCCCAGAAAGAGCCGTGGTGTGCGTTTTCGCAAAAAAACGCGTTTTCGTCCGAAAACGGGTACGTTTGCACTTCCCCGCCACAGGGAAGCTGCTAGCCGGGAATTCTCTGCCTGGTTCTACCCGCTGCCCGGAACGCTACGCAGGGCAAAAGCGGTTCTCGTCCTCCGTGCTTGCTTTTTCTCAGAAAGAGCCGTGGTGTGCGTTTTCGCCGGAAAACGCGTTTTCGGCCGAAAACGTGTACGTTTGCACTTCCCCGCCACAGGGAAGCTGCTAGCCCGGAATTCTCTGCCTGGTTCTACCCGCTGCCCGGAACGCTACGCAGGGCAAAAGCGGTTCTCGTCCTCCGTGCTTGCTTTTTCTCAGAAAGAGCCGTGGTGTGCGTTTTTGCCGGAAAACGCGTTTTCGGCGAAAAACGTGTACGTTTGCACTTCCCCGCCACAGGGAAGCTGCTAGCCGGGAATTCTCTGCCTGGTTCTACCCGCTGCCCGGAACGCTACGCAGGGCAAAAGCGGTTCTCATTCTCCCTCTTTGCATTATCTCAGAAAGAGCCCTGCTGTGCGTTTTCTCCGGAAAACGCGTTTTTGGCCGAAAACGTGTACGTTTGCACTTCCCCGTCTCAGGGAAGCTGCTAGCCGGGAATTCTCTGCCTGGTTCTACCCGCTGCTCGGAACGCTACGCAGGGCAAAAGCGATTCTCGTCCTCCGTGCTTGCTTTTTCTCAGAAAGAGTCGTGATGTGCGTTTTCGCCGGAAAACGCGTTTTCGGCCGAAAACGTGTACGTTTGCACTTCCCCGTCACAGGGAAGCTGCTAGCCGGGAATTCTCTGCCTGGTTCTACCCGCTGCTCGGAACGCTACGCAGGGCAAAAGCGATTCTCGTCCTCCGTGCTTGCTTTTTCTCAGAAAGAGTCGTGATGTGCGTTTTCGCCGGAAAACGAGTTTTCGGCCGAAAACGTGTACGTTTGCACTTCCCCGCCACAGGGAAGCTGCTAGCCGGGAATTCTCTGCCTGGTTCTACCCGCTGCCCGGAACGCTACGCAGGGCAAAAGCGGTTCTCGTCCTCCGTGCTTGCTTTTTCTCAGAAAGAGCCGTGGTGTGCGTTTTCGCCGGAAAAAGCGTTTTCGGCCGAAAACGTGTACGTTTGCACTTTTCGGCACAGGGAAGCTGCTAGCCTGGAATTCTCTGCCTGGTTCTACCCGCTGCCCGGAACGCTACGCAGGGCAAAAGCGGTTCTCGTCCTCCGTGCTTTCTTTTTCTCAGAAAGAGCCGTGGTGTGCGTTTTCGCCGGAAAACGAGTTTACGGCCGAAAACGTGTACGTTTGCACTTCCCCGCCACAGGGAAGCTGCTAGCCGGGAATTCTCTGCCTGGTTCTACCCGCTGCTCGGAACGCTACGCAGGGCAAAAGCGGTTCTCGTCCTCCGTGCTTGCTTTTTCTCAGAAAGAGCCGTGGTGTGCGTTTTCGCCGGAAAACGCGTTTTCGGCCGAAAGCGTGTACGTTTGCACTTTCCCGCCACAGGGAAGCTGCTAGCCGGGAATTCTCTGCCTGGTTCTACCCGCTGCCCGGAACGCTACGCAGGGCAAAAGCGGTTCTCGTCCTCCGTGCTTGCTTTTTCTCAGAAAGAGCCGTGGTGTGCGTTTTCGCCGGAAAACGCGTTTTCGGCCGAAAGCGTGTACGTTTGCACTTCCCCGCCACAGGGAAGCTGCTAGCCGGGAATTCTCTGCCTGGTTCTACCCGCTGCCCGGAACGCTACGCAGGGCAAAAGCGGTTCTCGTCCTCCGTGCTTGCTTTTTCTCAGAAAGAGCCGTGGTGTGCGTTTTTGCCGGAAAACGCGTTTTCGGCGAAAAACGTGTACGTTTGCACTTCCCCGCCAAAGGGAAGCTGCTAGCCGGGAATTCTCTGCCTGGTTCTACCCGCTGCCCGGAACGCTACGCAGGGCAAAAGCGGTTCTCATTCTCCCTCTTTGCATTATCTCAGAAAGAGCCCTGCTGTGCGTTTTCTCCGGAAAACGCGTTTTTGGCCAAAAACGTGTACGTTTGCAATTCCCCGCCACAGGGAAGCTGCTAGCAGGGAATTATCTGCCTGGTTCTACCCGCTGCTCGGAACGCTACGCAGGGCAAAAGCGATTCTCGTCCTCCGTGCTTGCTTTTTCTCAGAAAGTGCCGTGGTGTGCGTTTTCGCCGGAAAACACGTTTTCGGCCGAAAACATGTACGTTTGCACTTCCCCGCCACAGGGAAGCTGCTAGCCGGGAATTCTCTGCCTGGTTCTACCCGCTGCCCAAAACGCTACGCAGGGCAAAAGCGGTTCTCGTCCTCCGTGCTTGCTTTTTCTCAGAAAGAGCCGTGGTGTGCGTTTTCGCCGGAAAACGCGTTTTCGGCCGAAAACGTGTACGTTTGCACTTCCCCGCCACAGGGAAGCTGCTAGCCGGGAATTCTCTGCCTGGTTCTACCCGCTGCCCGGAACGCTACGCAGGCCTGGCAAAAGCGGTTCTCGTCCTCCGTGCTTGCTTTTTCTCAGAAAGAGCCGTGGTGTGCGTTTTCGGCCGAAAACGTGAACGTTTGCACTTCCCCGCCACAGGGAAGCTGCTAGCCGGGAATTCTCTGCCTGGTTCTACCCGCTGCCCGGAACGCTACGCAGGGCAAAAGCGGTTCTCGTCCTCCGTGCTTGCTTTTTCTCAGACAGAGCCATGGTGTGCGTTTTCGCCGGAAAACGCGTTTTCGGCCGAAAACGTGTACGTTTGCACTTCCCCGCCACAGGGAAGCTGCTAGCCGGGAATTCTCTGCCTGGTTCTACCCGCTGCTCGGAACGCTACGCAGGGCAAAAGCGATTCTCGTCCTCCGTGCTTGCTTTTTCTCAGAAAGATTCGTGATGTGCGTTTTCGCCGGAAAAAGCGTTTTCGGCCGAAAACGTGTACGTTTGCACTTCCCCGTCACAGGGAAGCTGCTAGCCGGGAATTCTCTGCCTGGTTCTACCCGCTGCTCGGAACGCTACGCAGGGCAAAAGCGGTTCTCGTCCTCCGTGCTTGCTTTATCTCAGAAAGAGCCGTGGTGTGCGTTTTCGCCGGAAAACGCGTTTTCGGCCGAAAACGTGTACGTTTGCACTTCCCCGCCACAGGGAAGCTGCTAGCCGGGAATTCTCTGCCTGGTTCTACCCGCTGCCCGGAACGCTACGCAGGGCAAAAGCGATTCTCGTCCTCCGTGCTTGCTTTTTCTCAGAAAGAGCCGTGGTGTGCGTTTTCGCCGGAAAACGCGTTTTCGGCCGAAAACGTGTACGTTTGCACTTCCACGCCACAGGGAAGCTGCTAGCCGGGAATTCTCTGCCTGGTTCTACCCGCTGCCCGGAACGCTACGCAGGGCAAAAGCGGTTCTCGTCCTCCGTGCTTGCTTTTTCTCAGAAAGAGCCGTGGTGTGCGTTTTCGCCGGAAAACGCGTTTTCGGCCGAAAACGTGTACGTTTGCACTTCCCCGCCACAGGGAAGCTGCTAGCCGGGAATTCTCTGCCTGGTTCTACCCGCTGCCCGGAACTCTACGCAGGGCAAAAGCAGTTCTCGTCCTCCGTGCTTGCTTTTTCTCAGAAAGAGCCGTGGTGTGCGTTTTCGCCGGAAAACGCGTTTTCGGCCGAAAACGTGTACGTTTGCACTTCCCCGCCACAGGGAAGCTGCTAGCCGGGAATTCTCTGCCTGGTTCTACCCGCTGCCCGGAACGCTACGCAGGGCAAAAGCGGTTCTCGTCCTCCGTGCTTGCTTTTTCTCAGAAAGAGCCGTGGTGTGCGTTTTGGCCAGAAAACGCGTTTTCAGCCGAAAACGTGTACGTTTGCACTTCCCCGCCACAGGGAAGCTGCTAGCCGGGAATTCTCTGCCTGGTTCTACCCGCTGCCCGGAACGCTACGCAGGGCAAAAGCGGTTCTCGTCCTCCGTGCTTGCTTTTTCTCAGAAAGAGCCGTGGTGTGCGTTTTCGCCGGAAAACGCGTTTTCGGCCGAAAACGTGTACGTTTGCACTTCCCCGCCACAGGGAAGCTGCTAGCCGGGAATTCTCTGCCTGGTTCTACCCGCTGCCCGGAACGCTACGCAGGGCAAAAGCGGTTCTCGTCCTCCGTGCTTTCTTTTTCTCAGAAAGAGCCGTGGTGTGCGTTTTCGCCGGAAAACGCGTTTTCGGCCGAAAACGTGTACGTTTTCAATTCCCCGCCACAGGGAAGCTGCTAGCCGGGAATTCTCTGCCTGGTTCTACCCGCTGCCCGGAACGCTACGCAGGGCAAAAGCGGTTCTCGTCCTCCGTGCTTGCTTTTTCTCAGAAAGAGCCGTGGTGTGCGTTTTCGCCGGAAAACGCGTTTTCGGCCGAAAACGTGTACGTTTGCACTTCCCCGCCACAGGGAAGCTGCTAGCCGGGAATTCTCTGCCTGGTTCTACCCGCTGCCCGGAACGCTACGCAGGGCAAAAGCGGTTCTCGTCCTCCGTGCTTGCTTTTTCTCAGAGAGAGCCGTGGTGTGCGTTTTCGCCGGAAAACGCGTTTTCGGCCGAAAACGTGTACGTTTGCACTTCCCCGCCAGAGGGAAGCTGCTAGCCGGGAATTCTCTGCCTGGTTCTACCCGCTGCCCGGAACGCTACGCAGGGCAAAAGCGGTTCTCGTCCTCCGTGCTTGCTTTTTCTCAGAAAGAGCCGTGGTGTGCGTTTTCGCCGGAAAACGCGTTTTCGGCCGAAAACGTGTACGTTTGCACTTTTCGCCACAGGGAAGCTGCTAGCCGGGAATTCTCTGCCTGGTTCTACCCGCTGCCCGGAACGCTACGCAGAGCAAAAGCGGTTCTCGTCCTCCGTGCTTGCTTTTTCTCAGAAAGAGCCGTGGTGTGCGTTTTCGCCGGAAAACGCTTTTTCGGCCGAAAACGTGTACGTTTGCACTTCCCCGCCACAGGGAAGCTGCTAGCCGGGAATTCTCTGCCTGGTTCTACCCGCTGCCCGGAACGCTACGCAGGGCAAAAGCGGTTCTCGTCCTCCGTGCTTTCTTTTTCTCAGAAAGAGCCGTGGTGTGCGTTTTCGCCGGAAAACGAGTTTTCGGCCGAAAACGTGTACGTTTGCACTTCCCCGCCACAGGGAAGCTGCTAGCCGGGAATTCTCTGCCTGGTTCTACCCGCTGCCCGGAACGCTACGCAGGGCAAAAGCGGTTCTCGTCCTCCGTGCTTGCTTTTTCTCAGAAAGAGCCGTGGTGTGCGTTTTCGCCGGAAAACGCGTTTTCGGCCGAAAACGTGTACGTTTGCACTTTTCGCCACAGGGAAGCTGCTAGCCGGGAATTCTCTGCCTGGTTCTACCCGCTGCCCGGAACGCTACGCAGGGCAAAAGCGGTTCTCGTCCTCCGTGCTTGCTTTTTCTCAGAAAGAGCCGTGGTGTGCGTTTTCGCCGGAAAACGCGTTTTCGGCCGAAAACGTGTACGTTTGCACTTCCCCGCCACAGGGAAGCTGCTAGCCGGGAATTCTCTGCCTGGTTCTACCCGCTGCCCGGAACGCTACGCAGGGCAAAAGCGGTTCTCGTCCTCCGTGCTTGCTTTTTCTCAGACAGAGCCATGGTGTGCGTTTTCGCCGGAAAACGCGTTTTCGGCCGAAAACGTGTACGTTTGCACTTCCCCGCCACAGGGAAGCTGCTAGCCGGGAATTCTCTGCCTGGTTCTACCCGCTGCTCGGAACGCTACGCAGGGCAAAAGCGATTCTCGTCCTCCGTGCTTGCTTTTTCTCAGAAAGAGTCGTGATGTGCGTTTTCGCCGGAAAACGCGTTTTCGGCCGAAAACGTGTACGTTTGCACTTCCCCGTCACAGGGAAGCTGCTAGCCGGGAATTCTCTGCCTGGTTCTACCCGCTGCTCGGAACGCTACGCAGGGCAAAAGCGGTTCTCGTCCTCCGTGCTTGCTTTTTCTCAGAAAGAGCCGTGGTGTGCGTTTTCGCCGGAAAACGCGTTTTCGGCCGAAAACGTGTACGTTTGCACTTCCCCGCCACAGGGAAGCTGCTAGCCGGGAATTCTCTGCCTGGTTCTACCCGCTGCCCGGAACGCTACGCAGGGCAAAAGCGATTCTCGTCCTCCGTGCTTGCTTTTTCTCAGAAAGAGCCGTGGTGTGCGTTTTCGCCGGAAAACGCGTTTTCGGCCGAAAACGTGTACGTTTCCACTTCCACGCCACAGGGAAGCTGCTAGCCGGGAATTCTCTGCCTGGTTCTACCCGCTGCCCGGAACGCTACGCAGGGCAAAAGCGGTTCTCGTCCTCCGTGCTTGCTTTTTCTCAGAAAGAGCCGTGGTGTGCGTTTTCGCCGGAAAACGCGTTTTCGGCCGAAAACGTGTACGTTTGCACTTCCCCGCCACAGGGAAGCTGCTAGCCGGGAATTCTCTGCCTGGTTCTACCCGCTGCCCGGAACGCTACGCAGGGCAAAAGCAGTTCTCGTCCTCCGTGCTTGCTTTTTCTCAGAAAGAGCCGTGGTGTGCGTTTTCGCCGGAAAACGCGTTTTCGGCCGAAAACGTGTACGTTTGCACTTCCCCGCCACAGGGAAGCTGCTAGCCGGGAATTCTCTGCCTGGTTCTACCCGCTGCCCGGAACGCTACGCAGGGCAAAAGCGGTTCTCGTCCTCCGTGCTTGCTTTTTCTCAGAAAGAGCCGTGGTGTGCGTTTTGGCCGGAAAACGCGTTTTCGGCCGAAAACGTGTACGTTTGCACTTCCCCGCCACAGGGAAGCTGCTAGCCGGGAATTCTCTGCCTGGTTCTACCCGCTGCCCGGAACGCTACGCAGGGCAAAAGCGGTTCTCGTCCTCCGTGCTTGCTTTTTCTCAGAAAGAGCCGTGGTGTGCGTTTTCGCCGGAAAACGCGTTTTCGGCCGAAAACGTGTACGTTTGCACTTCCCCGCCACAGGGAAGCTGCTAGCCGGGAATTCTCTGCCTGGTTCTACCCGCTGCCCGGAACGCTACGCAGGGCAAAAGCGGTTCTCGTCCTCCGTGCTTGCTTTTTCTCAGAAAGAGCCGTGGTGTGCGTTTTCGCCGGAAAACGCGTTTTCGGCCGAAAACGTGTACGTTTGCACTTCCCCGCCACAGGGAAGCTGCTAGCCGGGAATTCTCTGCCTGGTTCTACCCGCTGCCCGGAACGCTACGCAGGGCAAAAGCGGTTCTCGTCCTCCGTGCTTGCTTTTTCTCAGAAAGAGCCGTGGTGTGCGTTTTCGCCGGAAAACGTGTTTTCGGCCGAAAACGTGTACGTTTGCACTTCCCCGCCACAGGGAAGCTGCTAGCCGGGAATTCTCTGCCTGGTTCTACCCGCTGCCCGGAACGCTACGCAGGGCAAAAGCGGTTCTCGTCCTCCGTGCTTGCTTTTTCTCAGAAAGAGCCGTGGTGTGCGTTTTCGCCGGAAAACGCGTTTTCGGCCGAAAACGTGTACGTTTGCACTTCCCCGCCACAGGGAAGCTGCTAGCCGGGAATTCTCTGCCTGGTTCTAGCCGCTGCCCGGAACGCTACGCAGGGCAAAAGCGGTTCTCGTCCTCCGTGCTTGCTTTTTCTCAGAGAGAGCCGTGGTGTGCGTTTTCGCCGGAAAACGCGTTTTCGGCCGAAAACGTGTACGTTTGCACTTCCCCGCCACAGGGAAGCTGCTAGCCGGGAATTCTCTGCCTGGTTCTACCCGCTGCCCGGAACGCTACGCAGGGCAAAAGCGGTTCTCGTCCTCCGTGCTTGCTTTTTCTCAGAAAGAGCCGTGGTGTGCGTTTTCACCGGAAAACGCGTTTTCGGCCGAAAACGTGTACGTTTGCACTTTTCGCCACAGGGAAGCTGCTAGCCGGGAATTCTCTGCCTGGTTCTACCCGCTGCCCGGAACGCTACGCAGAGCAAAAGCGGTTCTCGTCCTCCGTGCTTGCTTTTTCTCAGAAAGAGCCGTGGTGTGCGTTTTCGCCGGAAAACGCGTTTTCGGCCGAAAACGTGTACGTTTGCACTTCCCAGCCACAGGGAAGCTGCTAGCCGGGAATTCTCTGCCTGGTTCTACCCGCTGCCCGGAACGCTACGCAGGGCAAAAGCGGTTCTCGTCCTCCGTGCTTGCTTTTTCTCAGAAAGAGCCGTGCTGTGCGTTTTCGCCGGAAAACGCGTTTTCGGCCGAAAACGTGTACGTTTGCACTTCCCCGCCAGAGGGAAGCTGCTAGCCGGGAATTCTCTGCCTGGTTCTACCCGCTGCCCTGAACGCTACGCAGGGCAAAAGCGGTTCTCGTCCTCCGTGCTTGCTTTTTCTCAGAAAGAGCCGTGGTGTGCGTTTTCGCCGGAAAACGCGTTTTCGGCCGAAAACGTGTACGTTTGCACTTTTCGCCACAGGGAAGCTGCTAGCCGGGAATTCTCTGCCTGGTTCTACCCGCTGCCCGGAACGCTACGCAGGGCAAAAGCGGTTCTCGTCCTCCGTGCTTGCTTTTTCTCAGAAAGAGCCGTGGTGTGCGTTTTCGCCGGAAAACGCGTTTTCGGCCGAAAACGTGTACGTTTGCACTTCCCCGCCACAGGGAAGCTGCTAGCCGGGAATTCTCTGCCTGGTTCTACCCGCTGCCCAAAACGCTACGCAGGGCAAAAGCGGTTCTCGTCCTCCGTGCTTGCTTTTTCCCAGAAAGAGCCGTGGTGTGCGTTTTCGCCGGAAAACGCGTTTTCGGCCGAAAACGTGTACGTTTGCACTTCCCCGCCACAGGGAAGCTGCTAGCCGGGAATTCTCTGCCTGGTTCTACCCGCTGCCCGGAACGCTACGCAGGGCAAAAGCGGTTCTCGTCCTCCGTGCTTGCTTTTTCTCAGAAAGAGCCGTGGTGTGCGTTTTCGCCGGAAAACGCGTTTTCGGCCGAAAACGTGTACGTTTGCACTTCCCCGCCACAGGGAAGCTGCTAGCCGGGAATTCTCTGCCTGGTTCTACCCGCTGCCCGGAACGCTACGCAGGGCAAAAGCGGTTCTCGTCCTCCGTGCTTGCTTTTTCTCAGAAAGAGCCGTGGTGTGCGTTTTGGCCGGAAAACGCGTTTTCGGCCGAAAACGTGTACGTTTGCACTTCCCCGCCACAGGGAAGCTGCTAGCCGGGAATTCTCTGCCTGGTTCTACCCGCTGCCCGGAACGCTACGCAGGGCAAAAGCGGTTCTCGTCCTCCGTGCTTGCTTTTTCTCAGAAAGAGCCGTGGTGTGCGTTTTCGCCGGAAAACGCGTTTTCGGCCGAAAACGTGTACGTTTGCACTTCCCCGCCACAGGGAAGCTGCTAGCCGGGAATTCTCTGCCTGGTTCTACCCGCTGCCCGGAACGCTACGCAGGGCAAAAGCGGTTCTCATTCTCCCTGCTTGCATTATCTCAGAAAGAGTCCTGCTGTGCGTTTTCTCCGGAAAACGCGTTTTTGGCCGAAAACGTGTACGTTTGGACTTCCCCGGCACAGGGAAGCTGCTAGCCAGGAATTCTCTGCCTGGTTCTACCCGCTGCCCGGAACGCTACGCTGGGCAAAAGCGATTCTCCTCCTCCATGCTTGCTATTTCTCAGAAAGAGCCGTGGTGTGCGTTTTCGCCGGAAAACGCGTTTTCGGCCGAAAACGTGTACGTTTGCACTTCCCCGCCACAGGGAAGCTGCTAGCCGGGAATTCTCTGCCTGGTTCTACCCGCTGCCCGGAACGCTACGCAGGGCAAAAGCGGTTCTCGTCCTCCGTGCTTGCTTTTTCTCAGAAAGAGCCGTGGTGTGCGTTTTCGCCGGAAAACGCGTTTTCGGCCGAAAACGTGTACGTTTGCACTTCCCCGCCACAGGGAAGCTGCTAGCCGGGAATTCTCTGCCTGGTTCTACCCGCTGCTCGGAACGCTACGCAGGGCAAAAGCGATTCTCGTCCTCCGTGCTTGCTTTTTCTCAGAAAGAGCCGTGGTGTGCGTTTTCGCCGGAAAACGCGTTTTCGGCCGAAAACGTGTACGTTTGCACTTCCCCGCCACAGGGAAGCTGCTAGCCGGAAATTCTCTGCCTGGTTCTACCCGCTGCCCGGAACGCTACGCAGGGCAAAAGCGGTTCTCGTCCTCCGTGCTTGCTTTTTCTCAGAAAGAGCCGTGGTGTGCGTTTTCGCCGGAAAACGCGTTTTCGGCCGAAAACGTGTACGTTTGCACTTCCCCGCCACAGGGAAGCTGCTAGCCGGGAATTCTCTGCCTGGTTCTACCCGCTGCCCGGAACGCTACGCAGGGCAAAAGCGGTTCTCGTCCTCCGTGCTTGCTTTTTCTCAGAAAGAGCCGTGGTGTGCGTTTTCGCCGGAAAACGCGTTTTCGGCCGAAAACGTGTACGTTTGCACTTCCCCGCCACAGGGAAGCTGCTAGCCGGGAATTCTCTGCCTGGTTCTACCCGCTGCCCAAAACGCTACGCAGGGCAAAAGCGGTTCTCGTCCTCCGTGCTTGCTTTTTCTCAGAAAGAGCCGTGGTGTGCGTTTTCGCCGGAAAACGCGTTTTCGGCCGAAAACGTGTACGTTTGCACTTCCCCGCCACAGGGAAGCTGCTAGCCGGGAATTCTCTGCCTGGTTCTACCCGCTGCCCGGAACGCTACGCAGGGCAAAAGCGGTTCTCGTCCTCCGTGCTTGCTTTTTCTCAGACAGAGCCGTGGTGTGCGTTTTCGCCGGAAAACGCGTTTTCGGCCGAAAACGTGTACGTTTGCACTTCCCCGCCACAGGGAAGCTGCTAGCCGGGAATTCTCTGCCTGGTTCTACCCTCTGCTCGGAACGCTACGCAGGGCAAAAGCGATTCTCGTCCTCCGTGCTTGCTTTTTCTCAGAAAGAGCCGTGGTGTGCGTTTTCGCCGGAAAACGCGTTTTCGGCCGAAAACGTGTACGTTTGCACTTCCCCGCCACAGGGAAGCTGCTAGCCGGGAATTCTCTGCCTGGTTCTACCCGCTGCCCGGAACGCTACGCAGGGCAAAAGCGGTTCTCGTCCTCCGTGCTTGCTTTTTCTCAGAAAGAGCCGTGGTGTGCGTTTTCGCCGGAAAACGCGTTATCGGCCGAAAACGTGTACGTTTGCACTTCCCCGCCACAGGGAAGCTGCTAGCCGGGAATTCTCTGCCTGGTTCTACCCGCTGCCCGGAACGCTACGCAGGGCAAAAGCGGTTCTCGTCCTCCGTGCTTGCTTTTTCTCAGAAAGAGCCGTGGTGTGCGTTTTCGCCGGAAAACGCGTTTTCGGCCGAAAACGTGTACGTTTGCACTTCCCCGCCACAGGGAAGCTGCTAGCCGGGAATTCTCTGCCTGGTTCTACCCGCTGCCCGGAACGCTACGCAGGGCAAAAGCGGTTCTCGTCCTCCGTGCTTGCTTTTTCTCAGAAAGAGCCGTGGTGTGCGTTTTCGCCGGAAAAAGCGTTTTCGGCCGAGAACGTGTACGTTTGCACTTCCCCGCCACAGGGAAGCTGCTAGCCGGGAATTCTCTGCCTGGTTCTACCCGCTGCCCTGAACGCTACGCAGGGCAAAAGCGGTTCTCGTCCTCCGTGCTTGCTTTTTCTCAGAAAGAGCCGTGGTGTGCGTTTTCGCCGGAAAACGCGTTTTCGGCCGAAAACGTGTACGTTTGCACTTCCCCGCCACAGGGAAGCTGCTAGCCGGGAATTCTCTGCCTGGTTCTACCCGCTGCCCGGAACGCTACGCAGGGCAAAAGCGGTTCTCGTCCTCCGTGCTTGCTTTTTCTCAGAAAGAGCCGTGGTGTGCGTTTTGGCCGGAAAACGCGTTTTCGGCCGAAAACGTGTACGTTTGCACTTCCCCGCCACAGGGAAGCTGCTAGCCGGGAATTCTCTGCCTGGTTCTACCCGCTGCCCGGAACGCTACGCAGGGCAAAAGCGGTTCTCGTCCTCCGTGCTTGCTTTTTCTCAGAAAGAGCCGTGGTGTGCGTTTTCGCCGGAAAACGCGTTTTCGGCCGAAAACGTGTACGTTTGCACTTCCCTGCCACAGGGAAGCTGCTAGCCGGGAATTCTCTGCCTGGTTCTACCCGCTGCCCGGAACGCTACGCAGGGCAAAAGCGGTTCTCGTCCTCCGTGCTTGCTTTTTCTCAGAAAGAGCCGTGGTGTGCGTTTTTGCCGGAAAACGCGTTTTCGGCGGAAAACGTGTACGTTTGCACTTCCCCGCCACAGGGAAGCTGCTAGCCGGGAATTCTCTGCCTGGTTCTACCCGCTGCCCGGAACGCTACGCAGGGCAAAAGCGATTCTCGTCCTCCGTGCTTGCTTTTTCTCAGAAAGAGCCGTGGTGTGCGTTTTCGCCGGAAAACGCGTTTTCGGCCGAAAACATGTACGTTTGCACTTCCCCGCCACAGGGAAGCTGCTAGCCGGGAATTCTTTGCCTGGTTCTACCCGCTGCCCGGAACGCTACGCAGGGCAAAAGCGGTTCTCGTCCTCCGTGCTTGCTTTTTCTCAGAAAGAGCCGTGGTGTGCGTTTTCGCCGGAAAACACGTTTTCGGCCGAAAACGTGTACGTTTGAACTTCCCCGCCACAGGGAAGCTGCTAGCCGGGAATTCTCTGCCTGGTTCTACCCGCTGCCCGGAACGCTACGCAGGGCAAAAGCGGTTCTCGTCCTCCGTGCTTGCTTTTTCTCAGAAAGAGCCGTGGTGTGCGTTTTCGCCGGAAAACGCGTTTTCGGCCGAAAACGTGTACGTTTGCACTTCCCCGCCACAGGGAAGCTGCTAGCCGGGAATTCTCTGCCTGGTTCTACCCGCTGCTCGGAACGCTACGCAGGGCAAAAGCGATTCACGTCCTCCGTGCTTGCTTTTTCTCAGAAAGAGCCGTGGTGTGCGTTTTCGCCGGAAAACGCGTTTTCGGCCGAAAACGTGTACGTTTGCACTTCCCCGCCACAGGGAAGCTGCTAGCCGGGAATTCTCTGCCTGGTTCTACCCGCTGCCCGGAACGCTACGCAGGGCAAAAGCGGTTCTCGTCCTCCGTGCTTGCTTTTTCTCAGACAGAGCCGTGGTGTGCGTTTTCGCCGGAAAACGCGTTTTCGGCCGAAAACGTGTACGTTTGCACTTCCCCGCCACAGGGAAGCTGCTAGCCGGGAATTCTCTGCCTGGTTCTACCCTCTGCTCGGAACGCTACGCAGGGCAAAAGCGATTCTCGTCCTCCGTGCTTGCTTTTTCTCAGAAAGAGCCGTGGTGTGCGTTTTCGCCGGAAAACGCGTTTTCGGCCGAAAACGTGTACGTTTGCACTTCCCCGCCACAGGGAAGCTGCTAGCCGGGAATTCTCTGCCTGGTTCTACCCGCTGCCCGGAACGCTACGCAGGGCAAAAGCGGTTCTCGTCCTCCGTGCTTGCTTTTTCTCAGAAAGAGCCGTGCTGTGCGTTTTCGCCGGAAAACGCGTTATCGGCCGAAAACGTGTACGTTTGCACTTCCCCGCCACAGGGAAGCTGCTAGCCGGGAATTCTCTGCCTGGTTCTACCCGCTGCCCGGAACGCTACGCAGGGCAAAAGCGGTTCTCGTCCTCCGTGCTTGCTTTTTCTCAGAAAGAGCCGTGGTGTGCGTTTTCGCCGGAAAACGCGTTTTCGGCCGAAAACGTGTACGTTTGCACTTCCCCGCCACAGGGAAGCTGCTAGCCGGGAATTCTCTGCCTGGTTCTACCCGCTGCCCGGAACGCTACGCAGGGCAAAAGCGGTTCTCGTCCTCCGTGCTTGCTTTTTCTCAGAAAGAGCCGTGGTGTGCGTTTTCGCCGGAAAAAGCGTTTTCGGCCGAGAACGTGTACGTTTGCACTTCCCCGCCACAGGGAAGCTGCTAGCCGGGAATTCTCTGCCTGGTTCTACCCGCTGCCCTGAACGCTACGCAGGGCAAAAGCGGTTCTCGTCCTCCGTGCTTGCTTTTTCTCAGAAAGAGCCGTGGTGTGCGTTTTCGCCGGAAAACGCGTTTTCGGCCGAAAACGTGTACGTTTGCACTTCCCCGCCACAGGGAAGCTGCTAGCCGGGAATTCTCTGCCTGGTTCTACCCGCTGCCCGGAACGCTACGCAGGGCAAAAGCGGTTCTCGTCCTCCGTGCTTGCTTTTTCTCAGAAAGAGCCGTGGTGTGCGTTTTGGCCGGAAAACGCGTTTTCGGCCGAAAACGTGTACGTTTGCACTTCCCCGCCACAGGGAAGCTGCTAGCCGGGAATTCTCTGCCTGGTTCTACCCGCTGCCCGGAACGCTACGCAGGGCAAAAGCGGTTCTCGTCCTCCGTGCTTGCTTTTTCTCAGAAAGAGCCGTGGTGTGCGTTTTCGCCGGAAAACGCGTTTTCGGCCGAAAACGTGTACGTTTGCACTTCCCTGCCACAGGGAAGCTGCTAGCCGGGAATTCTCTGCCTGGTTCTACCCGCTGCCCGGAACGCTACGCAGGGCAAAAGCGGTTCTCGTCCTCCGTGCTTGCTTTTTCTCAGAAAGAGCCGTGGTGTGCGTTTTTGCCGGAAAACGCGTTTTCGGCGGAAAACGTGTACGTTTGCACTTCCCCGCCACAGGGAAGCTGCTAGCCGGGAATTCTCTGCCTGGTTCTACCCGCTGCCCGGAACGCTACGCAGGGCAAAAGCGATTCTCGTCCTCCGTGCTTGCTTTTTCTCAGAAAGAGCCGTGGTGTGCGTTTTCGCCGGAAAACGCGTTTTCGGCCGAAAACATGTACGTTTGCACTTCCCCGCCACAGGGAAGCTGCTAGCCGGGAATTCTTTGCCTGGTTCTACCCGCTGCCCGGAACGCTACGCAGGGCAAAAGCGGTTCTCGTCCTCCGTGCTTGCTTTTTCTCAGAAAGAGCCGTGGTGTGCGTTTTCGCCGGAAAACACGTTTTCGGCCGAAAACGTGTACGTTTGAACTTCCCCGCCACAGGGAAGCTGCTAGCCGGGAATTCTCTGCCTGGTTCTACCCGCTGCCCGGAACGCTACGCAGGGCAAAAGCGGTTCTCGTCCTCCGTGCTTGCTTTTTCTCAGAAAGAGCCGTGGTGTGCGTTTTCGCCGGAAAACGCGTTTTCGGCCGAAAACGTGTACGTTTGCACTTCCCCGCCACAGGGAAGCTGCTAGCCGGGAATTCTCTGCCTGGTTCTACCCGCTGCTCGGAACGCTACGCAGGGCAAAAGCGATTCACGTCCTCCGTGCTTGCTTTTTCTCAGAAAGAGCCGTGGTGTGCGTTTTCGCCGGAAAACGCGTTTTCGGCCGAAAACGTGTACGTTTGCACTTCCCCGCCACAGGGAAGCTGCTAGCCGGGAATTCTCTGCCTGGTTCTACCCGCTGCTCGGAACGCTACGCAGGGCAAAAGCGGTTCTCGTCCTCCGTGCTTGCTTTTTCTCAGAAAGAGCCGTGGTGTGCGTTTTCGCCGGAAAACGCGTTTTCGGCCGAAAGCGTGTACGTTTGCACTTTCCCGCCACAGGGAAGCTGCTAGCCGGGAATTCTCTGCCTGGTTCTACCCGCTGCCCGGAACGCTACGCAGGGCAAAAGCGGTTCTCGTCCTCCGTGCTTGCTTTTTCTCAGAAAGAGCCGTGGTGTGCGTTTTCGCCGGAAAACGCGTTTTTGGCCGAAAACGTGTACGTTTGCACTTCCCCGCCACAGGGAAGCTGCTAGCCGGGAATTCTCTGCCTGGTTCTACCCGCTGCCCGGAACGCTACGCAGGGCAAAAGCGGTTCTCGTCCTCCGTGCTTGCTTTTTCTCAGAAAGAGCCGTGGTGTGCGTTTTCGCCGGAAAACGCGTTTTCGGCCGAAAACGTGTACGTTTGCACTTCCCCGCCACAGGGAAGCTGCTAGCCGGGAATTCTCTGCCTGGTTCTACCCGCTGCCCGGAACGCTACGCAGGGCAAAAGCGGTTCTCGTCCTCCGTGCTTGCTTTTTCTCAGAAAGAGCCGTGGTGTGCGTTTTTGCCGGAAAACGCGTTTTCGGCGAAAAACGTGTACGTTTGCACTTCCCCGCCACAGGGAAGCTGCTAGCCGGGAATTCTCTGCCTGGTTCTACCCGCTGCCCGGAACGCTACGCAGGGCAAAAGCGGTTCTCATTCTCCCTCTTTGCATTATCTCAGAAAGAGCCCTGCTGTGCGTTTTCTCCGGAAAACGCGTTTTTGGCCAAAAACGTGTACGTTTGCAATTCCCCGCCACAGGGAAGCTGCTAGCCGGGAATTATCTGCCTGGTTCTACCCGCTGCTCGGAACGCTACGCAGGGCAAAAGCGATTCTCGTCCTCCGTGCTTGCTTTTTCTCAGAAAGAGCCGTGGTGTGCGTTTTCGCCGGAAAACGCGTTTTCGGCCGAAAACATGTACGTTTGCACTTCCCCGCCACAGGGAAGCTGCTAGCCGGGAATTCTCTGCCTGGTTCTACCCGCTGCCCAAAACGCTACGCAGGGCAAAAGCGGTTCTCGTCCTCCGTGCTTGCTTTTTCTCAGAAAGAGCCGTGGTGTGCGTTTTCGCTGGAAAACGCGTTTTCGGCCGAAAACGTGTACGTTTGCACTTCCCCGCCACAGGGAAGCTGCTAGCCGGGAATTCTCTGCCTGGTTCTACCCGCTGCCCGGAACGCTACGCAGGGCAAAAGCGGTTCTCGTCCTCCGTGCTTGCTTTTTCTCAGAAAGAGCCGTGGTGTGCGTTTTCGCCGGAAAACGCGTTTTCGGCCGAAAACGTGTACGTTTGCACTTTTCGGCACAGGGAAGCTGCTAGCCTGGAATTCTCTGCCTGGTTCTACCCGCTTCCCGGAACGCTACGCAGGGCAAAAGCGGTTCTCGTCCTCCGTGCTTTCTTTTTCTCAGAAAGAGCCGTGGTGTGCGTTTTCGCCGGAAAACGCGTTTTCGGCCGAAAGCGTGTACGTTTGCACTTTCCCGCCACAGGGAAGCTGCTAGCCGGGAATTCTCTGCCTGGTTCTACCCGCTGCCCGGAACGCTACGCAGGGCAAAAGCGGTTCTCGTCCTCCGTGCTTGCTTTTTCTCAGAAAGAGCCGTGGTGTGCGTTTTCGCCGGAAAACGCGTTTTCGGCCGAAAGCGTGTACGTTTGCACTTCCCCGCCACAGGGAAGCTGCTAGCCGGGAATTCTCTGCCTGGTTCTACCCGCTGCCCGGAACGCTACGCAGGGCAAAAGCGGTTCTCGTCCTCCGTGCTTGCTTTTTCTCAGAAAGAGCCGTGGTGTGCGTTTTCGCCGGAAAACGCGTTTTCGGCCGAAAACGTGTACGTTTGCACTTCCCCGCCACAGGGAAGCTGCTAGCCGGGAATTCTCTGCCTGGTTCTACCCGCTGCCCAGAACGCTACGCAGGGCAAAAGCGGTTCTCGTCCTCCGTGCTTGCTTTTTCTCAGAAAGAGCCGTGGTGTGCGTTTTTGCCGGAAAACGCGTTTTCGGCGAAAAACGTGTACGTTTGCACTTCCCCGCCACAGGGAAGCTGCTAGCCGGGAATTCTCTGCCTGGTTCTACCCGCTGCCCGGAACGCTACGCAGGGCAAAAGCGGTTCTCGTCCTCCGTGCTTGCTTTTTCTCAGAAAGAGCCGTGGTGTGCGTTTTCGCCGGAAAACGCGTTTTCGGCCGAAAACGTGTACGTTTGCACTTCCCCGCCACAGGGAAGCTGCTAGCCGGGAATTCTCTGCCTGGTTCTACCCGCTGCCCGGAACGCTACGCAGGGCAAAAGCGGTTCTCGTCCTCCGTGCTTGCTTTTTCTCAGAAAGAGCCGTGGTGTGCGTTTTCGCCGGAAAACGCGTTTTCGGCCGAAAACGTGTACGTTTGCACTTCCCCGCCACAGGGAAGCTGCTAGCCGGGAATTCTCTGCCTGGTTCTACCCGCTGCCCGGAACGCTACGCAGGGCAAAAGCGGTTCTCGTCCTCCGTGCTTGCTTTTTCTCAGAAAGAGCCGTGGTGTGCGTTTTCGCCGGAAAACGCGTTTTCGGCCGAAAACGTGTACGTTTGCACTTTTCGGCACAGGGAAGCTGCTAGCCTGGAATTCTCTGCCTGGTTCTACCCGCTGCCCGGAACGCTACGCAGGGCAAAAGCGGTTCTCGTCCTCCGTGCTTTCTTTTTCTCAGAAAGAGCCGTGGTGTGCGTTTTCGCCGGAAAACGCGTTTTCGGCCGAAAGCGTGTACGTTTGCACTTTCCCGCCACAGGGAAGCTGCTAGCCGGGAATTCTCTGCCTGGTTCTACCCGCTGCCCGGAACGCTACGCAGGGCAAAAGCGGTTCTCGTCCTCCGTGCTTGCTTTTTCTCAGAAAGAGCCGTGGTGTGCGTTTTCGCCGGAAAACGCGTTTTCGGCCGAAAGCGTGTACGTTTGCACTTCCCCGCCACAGGGAAGCTGCTAGCCGGGAATTCTCTGCCTGGTTCTACCCGCTGCCCGGAACGCTACGCAGGGCAAAAGCGGTTCTCGTCCTCCGTGCTTGCTTTTTCTCAGAAAGAGCCGTGGTGTGCGTTTTCGCCGGAAAACGCGTTTTCGGCCGAAAACGTGTACGTTTGCACTTCCCCGCCACAGGGAAGCTGCTAGCCGGGAATTCTCTGCCTGGTTCTACCCGCTGCCCGGAACGCTACGCAGGGCAAAAGCGGTTCTCGTCCTCCGTGCTTGCTTTTTCTCAGAAAGAGCCGTGGTGTGCGTTTTTGCCGGAAAACGCGTTTTCGGCGAAAAACGTGTACGTTTGCACTTCCCCGCCACAGGGAAGCTGCTAGCCGGGAATTCTCTGCCTGGTTCTACCCGCTGCCCGGAACGCTACGCAGGGCAAAAGCGGTTCTCGTCCTCCGTGCTTGCTTTTTCTCAGAAAGAGCCGTGGTGTGCGTTTTCGCCGGAAAACGCGTTTTCGGCCGAAAACGTGTACGTTTGCACTTCCCCGCCACAGCGAAGCTGCTAGCCGGGAATTCTCTGCCTGGTTCTACCCGCTGCCCGGAACGCTACGCAGGGCAAAAGCGGTTCTCGTCCTCCGTGCTTGCTTTTTCTCAGAAAGAGCCGTGGTGTGCGTTTTGGCCGGAAAACGCGTTTTCAGCCGAAAACGTGTACGTTTGCACTTCCCCGCCACAGGGAAGCTGCTAGCCGGGAATTCTCTGCCTGGTTCTACCCGCTGCCCGGAACGCTACGCAGGGCAAAAGCGGTTCTCGTCCTCCGTGCTTGCTTTTTCTCAGAAAGAGCCGTGGTGTGCGTTTTCGCCGGAAAACGCGTTTTCGGCCGAAAACGTGTACGTTTGCACTTCCCCGCCACAGGGAAGCTGCTAGCCGGGAATTCTCTACCTGGTTCTACCCGCAGCCCGGAACGCTACGCAGGGCAAAAGCGGTTCTCGTCCTCCGTGCTTGCTTTTTCTCAGAAAGAGCCGTGGTGTGCGTTTTCGCCGGAAAACGCGTTTTCGGCCGAAAACGTGTACGTTTGCACTTCCCCGCCACAGGGAAGCTGCTAGCCGGGAATTCTCTGCCTGGTTCTACCCGCTGCCCGGAACGCTACGCAGGGCAAAAGCGGTTCTCGTCCTCCGTGCTTGCTTTTTCTCAGAAAGAGCCGTGGTGTGCGTTTTCGCCGGAAAACGCGTTTTCGGCCGAAAACGTGTACGTTTGCACTTCCCCGCCACAGGGAAGCTGCTAGCCGGGAATTCTCTGCCTGGTTCTACCCGCTGCCCGGAACGCTACGCAGGGCAAAAGCGGTTCTCGTCCTCCGTGCTTGCTTTTTCTCAGAAAGAGCCGTGGTGTGCGTTTTCGCCGGAAAACGCGTTTTCGGCCGAAAGCGTGTACGTTTGCACTTTCCCGCCACAGGGAAGCTGCTAGCCGGGAATTCTCTGCCTGGTTCTACCCGCTGCCCGGAACGCTACGCAGGGCAAAAGCGGTTCTCGTCCTCCGTGCTTGCTTTTTCTCAGAAAGAGCCGTGCTGTGCGTTTTCGCCGGAAAACGCGTTTTCGGCCGAAAACGTGTACGTTTGCACTTCCCCGCCACAGGGAAGCTGCTAGCCGGGAATTCTCTGCCTGGTTCTACCCGCTGCCCGGAACGCTACGCAGGGCAAAAGCGGTTCTCGTCCTCCGTGCTTGCTTTTTCTCAGAAAGAGCCGTGGTGTGCGTTTTCGCCGGAAAACGCGTTTTCGGCCGAAAACGTGTACGTTTGCACTTTTCGCCACAGGGAAGCTGCTAGCCGGGAATTCTCTGCCTGGTTCTACCCGCTGCCCGGAACGCTACGCAGGGCAAAAGCGGTTCTCGTCCTCCGTGCTTGCTTTTTCTCAGAAAGAGCCGTGGTGTGCGTTTTCGCCGGAAAACGCGTTTTCGGCCGAAAACGTGTACGTTTGCACTTCCCCGCCACAGGGAAGCTGCTAGCCGGGAATTCTCTGCCTGGTTCTACCCGCTGCTCGGAACGCTACGCAGGGCAAAAGCGATTCTCGTCCTCCGTGCTTGCTTTTTCTCAGAAAGAGCCGTGGTGTGCGTTTTCGCCGGAAAACGCGTTTTCGGCCGAAAACGTGTACGTTTCCACTTCCACGCCACAGGGAAGCTGCTAGCCGGGAATTCTCTGCCTGGTTCTACCCGCTGCCCGGAACGCTACGCAGGGCAAAAGCGGTTCTCGTCCTCCGTGCTTGCTTTTTCTCAGAAAGAGCCGTGGTGTGCGTTTTCGCCGGAAAACGCGTTTTTGGCCGAAAACGTGTACGTTTGCACTTCCCCGGCACAGGGAAGCTGCTAGCCGGGAATTCTCTGCCTGGTTCTACCCGCTGCCCGGAACGCTACGCAGGGCAAAAGCAGTTCTCGTCCTCCGTGCTTGCTTTTTCTCAGAAAGAGCCGTGGTGTGCGTTTTCGCCGGAAAACGCGTTTTCGGCCGAAAACGTGTACGTTTGCACTTCCCCGCCACAGGGAAGCTGCTAGCCGGGAATTCTCTGCCTGGTTCTACCCGCTGCCCGGAACGCTACGCAGGGCAAAAGCGGTTCTCGTCCTCCGTGCTTGCTTTTTCTCAGAAAGAGCCGTGGTGTGCGTTTTGGCCGGAAAACGCGTTTTCGGCCGAAAACGTGTACGTTTGCACTTCCCCGCCACAGGGAAGCTGCTAGCCGGGAATTCTCTGCCTGGTTCTACCCGCTGCCCGGAACGCTACGCAGGGCAAAAGCGGTTCTCGTCCTCCGTGCTTGCTTTTTCTCAGAAAGAGCCGTGGTGTGCGTTTTGGCCGGAAAACGCGTTTTCGGCCGAAAACGTGTACGTTTGCACTTCCCCGCCACAGGGAAGCTGCTAGCCGGGAATTCTCTGCCTGGTTCTACCCGCTGCCCGGAACGCTACGCAGGGCAAAAGCGGTTCTCGTCCTCCGTGCTTGCTTTTTCTCAGAAAGAGCCGTGGTGTGCGTTTTCGCCGGAAAACGCGTTTTCGGCCGAAAACGTGTACGTTTGCACTTCCCCGCCACAGGGAAGCTGCTAGCCGGGAATTCTCTGCCTGGTTCTACCCGCTGCCCGGAACGCTACGCAGGGCAAAAGCGGTTCTCGTCCTCCGTGCTTGCTTTTTCTCAGAAAGAGCCGTGGTGTGCGTTTTCGCCGGAAAACGCGTTTTCGGCCGAAAACGTGTACGTTTGCACTTCCCCGCCACAGGGAAGCTGCTAGCCGGGAATTCTCTGCCTGGTTCTACCCGCTGCCCGGAACGCTACGCAGGGCAAAAGCGGTTCTCGTCCTCCGTGCTTGCTTTTTCTCAGAAAGAGCCGTGGTGTGCGTTTTCGCCGGAAAACGCGTTTTCGGCCGAAAACGTGTACGTTTGCACTTTTCGGCACAGGGAAGCTGCTAGCCTGGAATTCTCTGCCTGGTTCTACCCGCTGCCCGGAACGCTACGCAGGGCAAAAGCGGTTCTCGTCCTCCGTGCTTTCTTTTTCTCAGAAAGAGCCGTGGTGTGCGTTTTCGCCGGAAAACGCGTTTTCGGCCGAAAGCGTGTACGTTTGCACTTTCCCGCCACAGGGAAGCTGCTAGCCTGGAATTCTCTGCCTGGTTCTACCCGCTGCCCGGAACGCTACGCAGGGCAAAAGCGGTTCTCGTCCTCCGTGCTTGCTTTTTCTCAGAAAGAGCCGTGGTGTGCGTTTTCGCCGGAAAACGTGTTTTCGGCCGAAAACGTGTACGTTTGCACTTCCCCGCCACAGGGAAGCTGCTAGCCGGGAATTCTCTGCCTGGTTCTACCCGCTGCCCGGAACGCTACGCAGGGCAAAAGCGGTTCTCGTCCTCCGTGCTTGCTTTTTCTCAGAAAGAGCCGTGGTGTGCGTTTTCGCCGGAAAACGCGTTTTCGGCCGAAAACGTGTACGTTTGCACTTCCCCGCCACAGGGAAGCTGCTAGCCGGGAATTCTCTGCCTGGTTCTACCCGCTGCCCGGAACGCTACGCAGGGCAAAAGCGGTTCTCGTCCTCCGTGCTTGCTTTTTCTCAGAAAGAGCCGTGGTGTGCGTTTTTGCCGGAAAACGCGTTTTCGGCGAAAAACGTGTACGTTTGCACTTCCCCGCCACAGGGAAGCTGCTAGCCGGGAATTCTCTGCCTGGTTCTACCCGCTGCCCGGAACGCTACGCAGGGCAAAAGCGGTTCTCGTCCTCCGTGCTTGCTTTTTCTCAGAAAGAGCCGTGGTGTGCGTTTTCGCCGGAAAACGCGTTTTCGGCCGAAAACGTGTACGTTTGCACTTCCCCGCCACAGGGAAGCTGCTAGCCGGGAATTCTCTGCCTGGTTCTACCCGCTGCCCGGAACGCTACGCAGGGCAAAAGCGGTTCTCGTCCTCCGTGCTTGCTTTTTCTCAGAAAGAGCCGTGGTGTGCGTTTTCGCCGGAAAACGCGTTTTCAGCCGAAAACGTGTACGTTTGCACTTCCCCGCCACAGGGAAGCTGCTAGCCGGGAATTCTCTGCCTGGTTCTACCCGCTGCCCGGAACGCTACGCAGGGCAAAAGCGGTTCTCGTCCTCCGTGCTTGCTTTTTCTCAGAAAGAGCCGTGGTGTGCGTTTTCGCCGGAAAACGCGTTTTCGGCCGAAAACGTGTACGTTTGCACTTCCCCGCCACAGGGAAGCTGCTAGCCGGGAATTCTCTACCTGGTTCTACCCGCTGCCCGGAACGCTACGCAGGGCAAAAGCGGTTCTCGTCCTCCGTGCTTGCTTTTTCTCAGAAAGAGCCGTGGTGTGCGTTTTCGCCGGAAAACGCGTTTTCGGCCGAAAACGTGTACGTTTGCACTTCCCCGCCACAGGGAAGCTGCTAGCCGGGAATTCTCTGCCTGGTTCTACCCGCTGCCCGGAACGCTACGCAGGGCAAAAGCGGTTCTCGTCCTCCGTGCTTGCTTTTTCTCAGAAAGAGCCGTGGTGTGCGTTTTCGCCGGAAAACGCGTTTTCGGCCGAAAACGTGTACGTTTGCACTTCCCCGCCACAGGGAAGCTGCTAGCCGGGAATTCTCTGCCTGGTTCTACCCGCTGCCCGGAACGCTACGCAGGGCAAAAGCGGTTCTCGTCCTCCGTGCTTGCTTTTTCTCAGAAAGAGCCGTGGTGTGCGTTTTCGCCGGAAAACGCGTTTTCGGCCGAAAACGTGTATGTTTGCACTTCCCCGCCACAGGGAAGCTGCTAGCCGGGAATTCTCTGCCTGGTTCTACCCGCTGCCCGGAACGCTACGCAGGGCAAAAGCGGTTCTCGTCCTCCGTGCTTGCTTTTTCTCAGAAAGAGCCGTGCTGTGCGTTTTCGCCGGAAAACGCGTTTTCGGCCGAAAACGTGTACGTTTGCACTTCCCCGCCACAGGGAAGCTGCTAGCCGGGAATTCTCTGCCTGGTTCTACCCGCTGCCCGGAACGCTACGCAGGGCAAAAGCGGTTCTCGTCCTCCGTGCTTGCTTTTTCTCAGAAAGAGCCGTGGTGTGCGTTTTGGCCGGAAAACGCGTTTTCGGCCGAAAACGTGTACGTTTGCACTTTTCGCCACAGGGAAGCTGCTAGCCGGGAATTCTCTGCCTGGTTCTACCCGCTGCCCGCAACGCTACGCAGGGCAAAAGCGGTTCTCGTCCTCCGTGCTTGCTTTTTCTCAGAAAGAGCCGTGGTGTGCGTTTTCGCCGGAAAACGCGTTTTCGGCCGAAAACGTGTACGTTTGCACTTCCCCGCCACAGGGAAGCTGCTAGCCGGGAATTCTCTGCCTGGTTCTACCCGCTGCTCGGAACGCTACGCAGGGCAAAAGCGGTTCTCGTCCTCCGTGCTTGCTTTTTCTCAGAAAGAGCCGTGGTGTGCGTTTTCGCCGGAAAACGCGTTTTCGGCCGAAAACGTGTACGTTTGCACTTCCCCGCCACAGGGAAGCTGCTAGCCGGGAATTCTCTGCCTGGTTCTACCCGCTGCTCGGAACGCTACGCAGGGCAAAAGCGATTCTCGTCCTCCGTGCTTGCTTTTTCTCAGAAAGAGCCGTGGTGTGCGTTTTCGCCGGAAAACGCGTTTTCGGCCGAAAACGTGTACGTTTCCACTTCCACGCCACAGGGAAGCTGCTAGCCGGGAATTCTCTGCCTGGTTCTACCCGCTGCCCGGAACGCTACGCAGGGCAAAAGCGGTTCTCGTCCTCCGTGCTTGCTTTTTCTCAGAAAGAGCCGTGGTGTGCGTTTTCGCCGGAAAACGCGTTTTTGGCCGAAAACGTGTACGTTTGCACTTCCCCGGCACAGGGAAGCTGCTAGCCGGGAATTCTCTGCCTGGTTCTACCCGCTGCCCGGAACGCTACGCAGGGCAAAAGCAGTTCTCGTCCTCCGTGCTTGCTTTTTCTCAGAAAGAGCCGTGGTGTGCGTTTTCGCCGGAAAACGCGTTTTCGGCCGAAAACGTGTACGTTTGCACTTCCCCGCCACAGGGAAGCTGCTAGCCGGGAATTCTCTGCCTGGTTCTACCCGCTGCCCGGAACGCTACGCAGGGCAAAAGCGGTTCTCGTCCTCCGTGCTTGCTTTTTCTCAGAAAGAGCCGTGGTGTGCGTTTTCGCCGGAAAACGCGTTTTCGGCCGAAAACGTGTATGTTTGCACTTCCCCGCCACAGGGAAGCTGCTAGCCGGGAATTCTCTGCCTGGTTCTACCCGCTGCCCGGAACGCTACGCAGGGCAAAAGCGGTTCTCGTCCTCCGTGCTTGCTTTTTCTCAGAAAGAGCCGTGCTGTGCGTTTTCGCCGGAAAACGCGTTTTCGGCCGAAAACGTGTACGTTTGCACTTCCCCGCCACAGGGAAGCTGCTAGCCGGGAATTCTCTGCCTGGTTCTACCCGCTGCCCGGAACGCTACGCAGGGCAAAAGCGGTTCTCGTCCTCCGTGCTTGCTTTTTCTCAGAAAGAGCCGTGGTGTGCGTTTTCGCCGGAAAACGCGTTTTCGGCCGAAAACGTGTACGTTTGCACTTTTCGCCACAGGGAAGCTGCTAGCCGGGAATTCTCTGCCTGGTTCTACCCGCTGCCCGGAACGCTACGCAGGGCAAAAGCGGTTCTCGTCCTCCGTGCTTGCTTTTTCTCAGAAAGAGCCGTGGTGTGCGTTTTCGCCGGAAAACGCGTTTTCGGCCGAAAACGTGTACGTTTGCACTTCCCCGCCACAGGGAAGCTGCTAGCCGGGAATTCTCTGCCTGGTTCTACCCGCTGCTCGGAACGCTACGCAGGGCAAAAGCGGTTCTCGTCCTCCGTGCTTGCTTTTTCTCAGAAAGAGCCGTGGTGTGCGTTTTCGCCGGAAAACGCGTTTTCGGCCGAAAACGTGTACGTTTGCACTTCCCCGCCACAGGGAAGCTGCTAGCCGGGAATTCTCTGCCTGGTTCTACCCGCTGCCCGGAACGCTACGCAGGGCAAAAGCGGTTCTCGTCCTCCGTGCTTGCTTTTTCTCAGAAAGAGCCGTGGTGTGCGTTTTCGCCGGAAAACGCGTTTTTGGCCGAAAACGTGTACGTTTGCACTTCCCCGGCACAGGGAAGCTGCTAGCCGGGAATTCTCTGCCTGGTTCTACCCGCTGCCCGGAACGCTACGCAGGGCAAAAGCAGTTCTCGTCCTCCGTGCTTGCTTTTTCTCAGAAAGAGCCGTGGTGTGCGTTTTCGCCGGAAAACGCGTTTTCGGCCGAAAACGTGTACGTTTGCACTTCCCCGCCACAGGGAAGCTGCTAGCCGGGAATTCTCTGCCTGGTTCTACCCGCTGCCCGGAACGCTACGCAGGGCAAAAGCGGTTCTCGTCCTCCGTGCTTGCTTTTTCTCAGAAAGAGCCGTGGTGTGCGTTTTCGCCTGAAAACGCGTTTTCGGCCGAAAACGTGTACGTTTGCACTTCCCCGCCACAGGGAAGCTGCTAGCCGGGAATTCTCTGCCTGGTTCTACCCGCTGCCCGGAACGCTACGCAGGGCAAAAGCGGTTCTCGTCCTCCGTGCTTGCTTTTTCTCAGAAAGAGCCGTGGTGTGCGTTTTCGCCGGAAAACGCGTTTTCGGCCGAAAACGTGTACGTTTGCACTTCCCCGCCACAGGGAAGCTGCTAGCCGGGAATTCTCTGCCTGGTTCTACCCGCTGCCCGGAACGCTACGCAGGGCAAAAGCGGTTCTCGTCCTCCGTGCTTGCTTTTTCTCAGAAAGAGCCGTGGTGTGCCTTTTCGCCGGAAAACGCGTTTTCGGCCGAAAACGTGTACGTTTGCACTTCCCCGCCACAGGGAAGCTGCTAGCCGGGAATTCTCTGCCTGGTTCTACCCGCTGCCCGGAACGCTACGCAGGGCAAAAGCGGTTCTCGTCCTCCGTGCTTGCTTTTTCTCAGAAAGAGCCGTGGTGTGCGTTTTCGCCGGAAAACGTGTTTTCGGCCGAAAACGTGTACGTTTGCACTTCCCCGCCACAGGGAAGCTGCTAGCCGGGAATTCTCTGCCTGGTTCTACCCGCTGCCCGGAACGCTACGCAGGGCAAAAGAGGTTCTCGTCCTCCGTGCTTGCTTTTTCTCAGAAAGAGCCGTGGTGTGCGTTTTCGCCGGAAAACGCGTTTTCGGCCGAAAACGTGTACGTTTGCACTTCCCCGCCACAGGGAAGCTGCTAGCCGGGAATTCTCTGCCTGGTTCTAGCCGCTGCCCGGAACGCTACGCAGGGCAAAAGCGGTTCTCGTCCTCCGTGCTTGCTTTTTCTCAGAGAGAGCCGTGGTGTGCGTTTTCGCCGGAAAACGCGTTTTCGGCCGAAAACGTGTACGTTTGCACTTCCCCGCCACAGGGAAGCTGCTAGCCGGGAATTCTCTGCCTGGTTCTACCCGCTGCCCGGAACGCTACGCAGGGCAAAAGCGGTTCTCGTCCTCCGTGCTTGCTTTTTCTCAGAAAGAGCCGTGGTGTGCGTTTTCGCCGGAAAACGCGTTTTCGGCCGAAAACGTGTACGTTTGCACTTCCCCGCCACAGGGAAGCTGCTAGCCGGGAATTCTCTGCCTGGTTCTACCCGCTGCCCGGAACGCTACGCAGAGCAAAAGCGGTTCTCGTCCTCCGTGCTTGCTTTTTCTCAGAAAGAGCCGTGGTGTGCGTTTTCGCCGGAAAACGCGTTTTCGGCCGAAAACGTGTACGTTTGCACTTCCCAGCCACAGGGAAGCTGCTAGCCGGGAATTCTCTGCCTGGTTCTACCCGCTGCCCGGAACGCTACGCAGGGCAAAAGCGGTTCTCGTCCTCCGTGCTTGCTTTTTCTCAGAAAGAGCCGTGCTGTGCGTTTTCGCCGGAAAACGCGTTTTCGGCCGAAAACGTGTACGTTTGCACTTCCCCGCCAGAGGGAAGCTGCTAGCCGGGAATTCTCTGCCTGGTTCTACCCGCTGCCCTGAACGCTACGCAGGGCAAAAGCGGTTCTCGTCCTCCGTGCTTGCTTTTTCTCAGAAAGAGCCGTGGTGTGCGTTTTCGCCGGAAAACGCGTTTTCGGCCGAAAACGTGTACGTTTGCACTTTTCGCCACAGGGAAGCTGCTAGCCGGGAATTCTCTGCCTGGTTCTACCCGCTGCCCGGAACGCTACGCAGGGCAAAAGCGGTTCTCGTCCTCCGTGCTTGCTTTTTCTCAGAAAGAGCCGTGGTGTGCGTTTTCGCCGGAAAACGCGTTTTCGGCCGAAAACGTGTACGTTTGCACTTCCCCGCCACAGGGAAGCTGCTAGCCGGGAATTCTCTGCCTGGTTCTACCCGCTGCCCAAAACGCTACGCAGGGCAAAAGCGGTTCTCGTCCTCCGTGCTTGCTTTTTCCCAGAAAGAGCCGTGGTGTGCGTTTTCGCCGGAAAACGCGTTTTCGGCCGAAAACGTGTACGTTTGCACTTCCCCGCCACAGGGAAGCTGCTAGCCGGGAATTCTCTGCCTGGTTCTACCCGCTGCCCGGAACGCTACGCAGGGCAAAAGCGGTTCTCGTCCTCCGTGCTTGCTTTTTCTCAGAAAGAGCCGTGGTGTGCGTTTTCGCCGGAAAACGCGTTTTCGGCACAAAACGCGTTTTCGGCCGAAAACGTGTACGTTTGCACTTCCACGCCACAGGGAAGCTGCTAGCCGGGAATTCTCTGCCTGGTTCTACCCGCTGCCCGGAACGCTACGCAGGGCAAAAGCGGTTCTCGTCCTCCGTGCTTGCTTTTTCTCAGAAAGAGCCGTGGTGTGCGTTTTCGCCGGAAAACGCGTTTTCGGCCGAAAACGTGTACGTTTGCACTTCCCCGCCACAGGGAAGCTGCTAGCCGGGAATTCTCTGCCTGGTTCTACCCGCTGCCCGGAACGCTACGCAGGGCAAAAGCGGTTCTCGTCCTCCGTGCTTGCTTTTTCTCAGAAAGAGCCGTGGTGTGCGTTTTCGCCGGAAAACGCGTTTTCGGCCGAAAACGTGTACGTTTGCACTTCCCCGCCACAGGGAAGCTGCTAGCCGGGAATTCTCTGCCTGGTTCTACCCGCTGCCCGGAACGCTACGCAGGGCAAAAGCGGTTCTCGTCCTCCGTGCTTGCTTTTTCTCAGAGAGAGCCGTGGTGTGCGTTTTCGCCGGAAAACGCGTTTTCGGCCGAAAACGTGTACGTTTGCACTTCCCCGCCACAGGGAAGCTGCTAGCCGGGAATTCTCTGCCTGGTTCTACCCGCTGCCCGGAACGCTACGCAGGGCAAAAGCGGTTCTCGTCCTCCGTGCTTGCTTTTTCTCAGAAAGAGCCGTGGTGTGCGTTTTCGCCGGAAAACGCGTTTTCGGCCGAAAACGTGTACGTTTGCACTTTTCGCCACAGGGA
This sequence comes from Athene noctua, assembly GCF_965140245.1. NCBI lineage: Eukaryota > Metazoa > Chordata > Aves > Strigiformes > Strigidae > Athene > Athene noctua. The sequence goes on along the minus strand of NW_027437651.1, from coordinate 31,883 downwards.
AGCTGCTAGCCGGGAATTCTCTGCCTGGTTCTACCCGCTGCCCGGAACGCTACGCAGGGCAAAAGCGGTTCTCGTCCTCCGTGCTTGCTTTTTCTCAGAAAGAGCCGTGGTGTGCGTTTTCGCCGGAAAACGCGTTTTCGGCCGAAAACGTGTACGTTTGCACTTCCCCGCCACAGGGAAGCTGCTAGCCGGGAATTCTCTGCCTGGTTCTACCCGCTGCCCGCAACGCTACGCAGGGCAAAAGCGGTTCTCGTCCTCCGTGCTTGCTTTTTCTCAGAAAGAGCCGTGGTGTGCGTTTTGGCCGGAAAACGCGTTTTCGGCCGAAAACGTGTACGTTTGCACTTCCCCGCCACAGGGAAGCTGCTAGCCGGGAATTCTCTGCCTGGTTCTACCCGCTGCCCGGAACGCTACGCAGGGCAAAAGCGGTTCTCGTCCTCCGTGCTTGCTTTTTCTCAGAAAGAGCCGTGCTGTGCGTTTTCGCCGGAAAACGCCTTTTCGGCCGAAAACGTGTACGTTTGCACTTCCCCGCCACAGGGAAGCTGCTAGCCGGGAATTCTCTGCCTGGTTCTACCCGCTGCCCGGAACGCTACGCAGGGCAAAAGCGGTTCTCGTCCTCCGTGCTTGCTTTTTCTCAGAAAGAGCCGTGGTGTGCGTTTTCGCCGGAAAACGCGTTTTCGGCCGAAAACGTGTACGTTTGCACTTTTCGCCACAGGGAAGCTGCTAGCCGGGAATTCTCTGCCTGGTTCTACCCGCTGCCCGGAACGCTACGCAGGGCAAAAGCGGTTCTCGTCCTCCGTGCTTGCTTTTTCTCAGAAAGAGCCGTGGTGTGCGTTTTCGCCGGAAAACGCGTTTTCGGCCGAAAACGTGTACGTTTGCACTTCCCCGCCACAGGGAAGCTGCTAGCCGGGAATTCTCTGCCTGGTTCTACCCGCTGCCCGGAACGCTACGCAGGGCAAAAGCGGTTCTCGTCCTCCGTGCTTGCTTTTTCTCAGAAAGAGCCGTGGTGTGCGTTTTGGCCGGACAACGCGTTTTCGGCCGAAAACGTGTACGTTTGCACTTCCCCGCCGCAGGGAAGCTGCTAGCCGGGAATTCTCTGCCTGGTTCTACCCGCTGCCCGGAACGCTACGCAGGGCAAAAGCGGTTCTCGTCCTCCGTGCTTGCTTTTTCTCAGAAAGAGCCGTGCTGTGCGTTTTCGCCGGAAAACGCGTTTTCGGCCGAAAACGTGTACGTTTGCACTTCCCCGCCACAGGGAAGCTGCTAGCCGGGAATTCTCTGCCTGGTTCTACCCGCTGCCCAAAACGCTACGCAGGGCAAAAGCGGTTCTCGTCCTCCGTGCTTGCTTTTTCTCAGAAAGAGCCGTGGTGTGCGTTTTCGCCGGAAAACGCGTTTTCGGCCGAAAACCTGTACGTTTGCACTTTTCGCCACAGGGAAGCTGCTAGCCGGGAATTCTCTGCCTGGTTCTACCCGCTGCCCAGAACGCTACGCAGGGCAAAAGCGGTTCTCGTCCTCCGTGCTTGCTTTTTCTCAGAAAGAGCCCTGCTGTGCGTTTTCTCCGGAAAACGCGTTTTCGGCCAAAAACGTGTACGTTTGGACTTCCCCGGCACAGGGAAGCTGCTAGCCAGGAATTCTCTGCCTGGTTCTACCCGCTGCCCGGAACGCTAAGCTGGGCAAAAGCGATTCTCCTCCTCCGTGCTTGCTATTTCTCAGAAAGAGCCGTGGTGTGCGTTTTCGCCGGAAAACGCGTTTTCGGCCGAAAACGTGTACGTTTGCACTTCCCCGCCACAGGGAAGCTGCTAGCCGGGAATTCTCTGCCTGGTTCTACCCGCTGCCCGGAACGCTACGCAGGGCAAAAGCGGTTCTCATCCTCCGTGCTTGCTTTTTCTCAGAAAGAGCCGTGGTGTGCGTTTTCGCCGGAAAACGCGTTTTCGGCCGAAAACGTGTACGTTTGCACTTCCCCGCCACAGGGAAGCTGCTAGCCGGGAATTCTCTGCCTGGTTCTACCCGCTGCCCGGAACGCTACGCAGGGCAAAAGCGATTCTCGTCCTCCGTGCTTGCTTTTTCTCAGAAAGAGCCGTGGTGTGCGTTTTCGCCGGAAAACACGTTTTCGGCCGAAAACGTGTACGTTTGCACTTCCCCGCCACAGGGAAGCTGCTAGCCGGGAATTCTCTGCCTGGTTCTACCCGCTGCCCGGAACGCTACGCAGGGCAAAAGCGGTTCTCGTCCTCCGTGCTTGCTTTTTCTCAGAAAGAGCCGTGGTGTGCGTTTTGGCCGGAAAACGCGTTTTCGGCCGAAAACGTGTACGTTTGCACTTCCCCGCCACAGGGAAGCTGCTAGCCGGGAATTCTCTGCCTGGTTCTACCCGCTGCCCGGAACGATACGCAGGGCAAAAACGATTCTCGTCCTCCGTGCTTGCTTTTTCTCAGAAAGAGCCGTGGTGTGCGTTTTCGCCGGAAAACGTGTTTTCGGCCGAAAACGTGTACGTTTGCACTTCCCCGCCACAGGGAAGCTGCTAGCCGGGAATTCTCTGCCTGGTTCTACCCGCTGCCCGGAACGCTACGCAGGGCAAAAGCGATTCTCATTCTCCCTGCTTGCATTATCTCAGAAAGAGCCCTGCTGTGCGTTTTCTCCGGAAAACGCGTTTTCGTCCGAAAACGTGTACGTTTAGACTTCCCCGGCACAGGGAAGCTGCTAGCCGGGAATTCTCTGCCTGGTTCTACCCGCTGCCCGGAACGCTACGTTGGGCAAAAGCGATTCTCCTCCTCCGTGCTTGCTATTTCTCAGAAAGAGCCGTGGTGTGCGTTTTCTTCGGAAAACGCGTTTTCGACCGAAAACGTGTACGTTTGCACTTCCCCGCCACAGGGAAGCTGCTAGCCGGGAATTCTCTGCCTGGTTCTACCCGCTGCCCGGAACGCTACGCAGGGCAAAAGCGGTTCTCGTCCTCCGTGCTTGCTTTTTCTCAGAAAGAGCCGTGGTGTGCGTTTTCGCCGGAAAACGCGTTTTCGGCCGAAAACGTGTACGTTTGCACTTCCCCGCCACAGGGAAGCTGCTAGCCGGGAATTCTCTGCCTGGTTCTACCCGCTGCCCGGAACGCTACGCAGGGCAAAAACGGTTCTCGTCCTCCGTGCTTGCTTTATCTCAGAAAGAGCCGTGGTGTGCGTTTTCGCCGGAAAACGCGTTTTCGGCCGAAAACGTGTACGTTTGCACTTCCCCGCCACAGGGAAGCTGCTAGCCGGGAATTCTCTGCCTGGTTCTACCCGCTGCGCGGAACGCTACGCAGGGCAAAAGCGGATCTCGTCTCCGTGCTTGCTTTTTCTCAGAAAGAGCCGTGGTGTGCGTTTTCGCCGGAAAACGCGTTTTCGGCCGAAAACGTGTACGTTTGCACTTCCCCGCCACAGGGAAGCTGCTAGCCGGGAATTCTCTGCCTGGTTCTACCCGCTGCCCGGAACGCTACGCAGGGCAAAAGCGGTTCTCGTCCTCCGTGCTTGCTTTTTCTCAGAAAGAGCCGTGGTGTGCGTTTTCGCCGGAAAACGCGTTTTCGGCCGAAAACGTGTACGTTTGCACTTCCCCGCCACAGGGAAGCTGCTAGCCGGGAATTCTCTGCCTGGTTCTACCCGCTGCCTGGAACGCTACGCAGGGCAAAAGCGGTTCTCGTCCTCCGTGCTTGCTTTTTCTCAGAAAGAGCCGTGGTGTGCGTTTTGGCCGGAAAACGCGTTTTCGGCCGAAAACGTGTACGTTTGCACTTCCCCGCCACAGGGAAGCTGCTAGCCGGGAATTCTCTGCCTGGTTCTACCCGCTGCCCGGAACGCTACGCAGGGCAAAAGCGGTTCTCGTCCTCCGTGCTTGCTTTTTCTCAGAAAGAGCCGTGGTGTGCGTTTTCGCCGGAAAACGCGTTTTCGGCCGAAAACGTGTACGTTTGCACTTCCCCGCCACAGGGAAGCTGCTAGCCGGGAATTCTCTGCCTGGTTCTACCCGCTGACCGGAACGCTACGCAGGGCAAAAGCGGTTCTCGTCCTCCGTGCTTGCTTTTTCTCAGAAAGAGCCGTGGTGTGCGTTTTCGGCCGAAAACGTGTACGTTTGCACTTCCCCGCCACAGGGAAGCTGCTAGCCGGGAATTCTCTGCCTGGTTCTACCCGCTGCCCGGAACGCTACGCAGGGCAAAAGCGGTTCTCGTCCTCCGTGCTTGCTTTTTCTCAGAAAGAGTCGTGATGTGCGTTTTCGCCGGAAAACGCGTTTTCGGCCGAAAACGTGTACGTTTGCACTTCCCCGTCACAGGGAAGCTGCTAGCCGGGAATTCTCTGCCTGGTTCTACCCGCTGCCCGGAACGCTATGCAGGGCAAAAGCGGTTCTCGTCCTCCGTGCTTGCTTTTTCTCAGAAAGAGCCGTGGTGTGCGTTTTCGCCGGAAAACGCGTTTTCGGCCGAAAACATGTACGTTTGCACTTCCCCGCCACAGGGAAGCTGCTAGCCGGGAATTCTCTGCCTGGTTCTACCCGCTGCTCGGAACGCTACGCAGGGCAAAAGCGATTCTCGTCCTCCGTGCTTGCTTTTTCTCAGAAAGAGCCGTGGTGTGCGTTTTAGCCGGAAAACGCGTTTTCGGAAGAAAACGTGTACGTTTGCACTTCCACGCCACAGGGAAGCTGCTAGCCGGGAATTCTCTGCCTGGTTCTACCCGCTGCCCCGAACGCTACGCAGGGCAAAAGCGGTTCTCGTCCTCCGTGCTTGCTTTTTCTCAGAAAGAGCCGTGGTGTGCGTTTTCGCCGGAAAACGCGTTTTCGGCCGAAAACGTGTACGTTTGCACTTCCCCGCCACAGGGAAGCTGCTAGCCGGGAATTCTCTGCCTGGTTCTACCCGCTGCCCGGAACGCTACGCAGGGCAAAAGCAGTTCTCGTCCTCCGTGCTTGCTTTTTCTCAGAAAGAGCCGTGGTGTGCGTTTTGGCCGGAAAACGCGTTTTCGGCCGAAAACGTGTACGTTTGCACTTCCCCGCCACAGGGAAGCTGCTAGCCGGGAATTCTCTGCCTGGTTCTACCCGCTGCCCGGAACGCTACGCAGGGCAAAAGCGGTTCTCGTCCTCCGTGCTTGCTTTTTCTCAGAAAGAGTCGTGATGTGCGTTTTCGCCGGAAAACGCGTTTTCGGCCGAAAACGTGTACGTTTGCACTTCCCCGTCACAGGGAAGCTGCTAGCCGGGAATTCTCTGCCTGGTTCTACCCGCTGCCCGGAACGCTATGCAGGGCAAAAGCGGTTCTCGTCCTCCGTGCTTGCTTTTTCTCAGAAAGAGCCGTGGTGTGCGTTTTCGCCGGAAAACGCGTTTTCGGCCGAAAACATGTACGTTTGCACTTCCCCGCCACAGGGAAGCTGCTAGCCGGGAATTCTCTGCCTGGTTCTACCCGCTGCTCGGAACGCTACGCAGGGCAAAAGCGATTCTCGTCCTCCGTGCTTGCTTTTTCTCAGAAAGAGCCGTGGTGTGCGTTTTAGCCGGAAAACGCGTTTTCGGCCGAAAACGTGTACGTTTGCACTTCCACGCCACAGGGAAGCTGCTAGCCGGGAATTCTCTGCCTGGTTCTACCCGCTGCCCCGAACGCTACGCAGGGCAAAAGCGGTTCTCGTCCTCCGTGCTTGCTTTTTCTCAGAAAGAGCCGTGGTGTGCGTTTTCGCCGGAAAACGCGTTTTCGGCCGAAAACGTGTACGTTTGCACTTCCCCGCCACAGGGAAGCTGCTAGCCGGGAATTCTCTGCCTGGTTCTACCCGCTGCCCGGAACGCTACGCAGGGCAAAAGCGGTTCTCGTCCTCCGTGCTTGCTTTTTCTCAGAAAGAGCCGTGGTGTGCGTTTTGGCCGGAAAACGCGTTTTCGGCCGAAAACGTGTACGTTTGCACTTCCCCGCCACAGGGAAGCTGCTAGCCGGGAATTCTCTGCCTGGTTCTACCCGCTGCCCGGAACGCTACGCAGGGCAAAAGCGGTTCTCATCCTCCGTGCTTGCTTTTTCTCAGAAAGAGCCGTGGTGTGCGTTTTCGCCGGAAAACGCGTTTTCGGCCGAAAACGTGTACGTTTGCACTTCCCCGCCACAGGGAAGCTGCTAGCCGGGAATTCTCTGCCTGGTTCTACCCGCTGCCCGGAACGCTACGCAGGGCAAAAGCGGTTCTCGTCCTCCGTGCTTGCTTTTTCTCAGAAAGAGCCGTGGTGTGCGTTTTCGCCGGAAAACGCGTTTTCGGCCGAAAACGTGTACGTTTGCACTTCCCCGCCACAGGGAAGCTGCTAGCCGGGAATTCTCTGCCTGGTTCTACCCGCTGCCCGGAACGCTACGCAGGGCAAAAGCGGTTCTCGTCCTCCGTGCTTGCTTTTTCTCAGAAAGAGCCGTGGTGTGCGTTTTGGCCGGAAAACGCGTTTTCGGCCGAAAACGTGTACGTTTGCACTTCCCCGCCACAGGGAAGCTGCTAGCCGGGAATTCTCTGCCTGGTTCTACCCGCTGCCCGGAACGCTACGCAGGGCAAAAGCGGTTCTCATCCTCCGTGCTTGCTTTTTCTCAGAAAGAGCCGTGGTGTGCGTTTTCGCCGGAAAACGCGTTTTCGGCCGAAAACGTGTACGTTTGCACTTCCCCGGCACAGGGAAGCTGCTAGCCGGGAATTCTCTGCCTGGTTCTACCCGCTGCCCGGAACGCTACGCAGGGCAAAAGCGGTTCTCGTCCTCCGTGCTTGCTTTTTCTCAGAAAGAGCCGTGGTGTGCGTTTTCGCCGGAAAACGCGTTTTCGGCCGAAAACGTGTACGTTTGCACTTCCCCGCCACAGGGAAGCTGCTAGCCGGGAATTCTCTGCCTGGTTCTACCCGCTGCCCGGAACGCTACGCAGGGCAAAAGCGGTTCTCGTCCTCCGTGCTTGCTTTTTCTCAGAAAGAGCCGTGGTGTGCGTTTTCGCCGGAAAACGCGTTTTCGGCCGAAAACGTGTACGTTTGCACTTCCCCGCCACAGGGAAGCTGCTAGCCGGGAATTCTCTGCCTGGTTCTACCCGCTGCCCGGAACGCTACGCAGGGCAAAAGCGGTTCTCATTCTCCCTCTTTGCATTATCTCAGAAAGAGCCCTGCTGTGCGTTTTCTCCGGAAAACGCCTTTTTGGCCAAAAACGTGTACGTTTGCAATTCCCCGCCACAGGGAAGCTGCTAGCCGGGAATTCTCTGCCTGGTTCTACCCGCTGCTCGGAACGCTACGCAGGGCAAAAGCGATTCTCGTCCTCCGTGCTTGCTTTTTCTCAGAAAGAGCCGTGGTGTGCGTTTTCGCCGGAAAACGCGTTTTCGGCCGAAAACGGGTACGTTTGCACTTCCCCGCCACAGGGAAGCTGCTAGCCGGGAATTCTCTGCCTGGTTCTACCCGCTGCCCGGAACGCTACGCAGGGCAAAAGCGGTTCTCGTCCTCCGTGCTTGCTTTTTCTCAGAAAGAGCCGTGGTGTGCGTTTTCGCCGGAAAACACGTTTTCGGCCGAAAACGTGTACGTTTGCACTTCCCCGCCACAGGGAAGCTGCTAGCCGGGAATTCTCTGCCTGGTTCTACCCGCTGCTCGGAACGCTACGCAGAGCAAAAGCGATTCTCGTCCTCCGTGCTTGCTTTTTCTCAGAAAGAGCCGTGGTGTGCGTTTTCGCCGGAAAACGCGTTTTTGGCCGAAAACGTGTACGTTTGCACTTCCCCGCCACAGGGAAGCTGCTAGCCGGGAATTCTCTGCCTGGTTCTACCCGCTGCCCGGAACGCTACGCAGGGCAAAAGCGATTCTCGTCCTCCGTGCTTGCTTTTTCTCAGAAAGAGCCGTGGTGTGCGTTTTCGCCGGAAAACGCGTTTTCGGCCGAAAACGTGTACGTTTGCACTTCCCCGCCACAGGGAAGCTGCTAGCCGGGAATTCTCTGCCTGGTTCTACCCGCTGCCCTGAACGCTACGTAGGGCAAAAGCGGTTCTCGTCCTCCGTGCTTGCTTTTTCTCAGAAAGAGCCGTGGTGTGCGTTTTCGCCGGAAAACGCGTTTTCGGCCGAAAACGTGTACGTTTGCACTTTTCGGCACAGGGAAGCTGCTAGCCTGGAATTCTCTGCCTGGTTCTACCCGCTGCCCGGAACGCTACGCAGGGCAAAAGCGGTTCTCGTCCTCCGTGCTTTCTTTTTCTCAGAAAGAGCCGTGGTGTGCGTTTTCGCCGGAAAACGAGTTTACGGCCGAAAACGTGTACGTTTGCACTTCCCCGCCACAGGGAAGCTGCTAGCCGGGAATTCTCTGCCTGGTTCTACCCGCTGCCCGGAACGCTACGCAGGGCAAAAGCGGTTCTCGTCCTCCGTGCTTGCTTTTTCTCAGAAAGAGCCGTGGTGTGCGTTTTCGCCGGAAAACGCGTTTTCGGCCGAAAACGTGTACGTTTGCACTTCCCCGCCACAGGGAAGCTGCTAGCCGGGAATTCTCTGCCTGGTTCTACCCGCTGCCCGGAACGCTACGCAGGGCAAAAGCGGTTCTCATCCTCCGTGCTTGCTTTTTCTCAGAAAGAGCCGTGGTGTGCGTTTTCGCCGGAAAACGCGTTTTCGGCCGAAAACGTGTACGTTTGCACTTCCCCGCCACAGGGAAGCTGCTAGCCGGGAATTCTCTGCCTGGTTCTACCCGCTGCCCGGAACGCTACGCAGGGCAAAAGCGATTCTCGTCCTCCGTGCTTGCTTTTTCTCAGAAAGAGCCGTGGTGTGCGTTTTCGCCGGAAAACGCGTTTTCGGCCGAAAACGTGTACGTTTGCACTTCCCCGCCACAGGGAAGCTGCTAGCCGGGAATTCTCTGCCTGGTTCTACCCGCTGCCCGGAACGCTACGCAGGGCAAAAGCGGTTCTCGTCCTCCGTGCTTGCTTTTTCTCAGAAAGAGCCGTGGTGTGCGTTTTCGCCGGAAAACGCGTTTTCGGCCGAAAACGTGTACGTTTGCACTTCCCCGCCACAGGGAAGCTGCTAGCCGGGAATTCTCTGCCTGGTTCTACCCGCTGCCCGGAACGCTACGCAGGGCAAAAGCGGTTCTCGTCCTCCGTGCTTGCTTTTTCTCAGAAAGAGCCGTGGTGTGCGTTTTCGCCGGAAAACGCGTTTTCGGCCGAAAACGTGTACGTTTGCACTTCCCCGCCACAGGGAAGCTGCTAGCCGGGAATTCTCTGCCTGGTTCTACCCGCTGCCCGGAACGCTACGCAGGGCAAAAGCGGTTCTCATTCTCCCTCTTTGCATTATCTCAGAAAGAGCCCTGCTGTGCGTTTTCTCCGGAAAACGCCTTTTTGGCCAAAAACGTGTACGTTTGCAATTCCCCGCCACAGGGAAGCTGCTAGCCGGGAATTCTCTGCCTGGTTCTACCCGCTGCTCGGAACGCTACGCAGGGCAAAAGCGATTCTCGTCCTCCGTGCTTGCTTTTTCTCAGAAAGAGCCGTGGTGTGCGTTTTCGCCGGAAAACGCGTTTTCGGCCGAAAACGGGTACGTTTGCACTTCCCCGCCACAGGGAAGCTGCTAGCCGGGAATTCTCTGCCTGGTTCTACCCGCTGCCCGGAACGCTACGCAGGGCAAAAGCGGTTCTCGTCCTCCGTGCTTGCTTTTTCTCAGAAAGAGCCGTGGTGTGCGTTTTCGCCGGAAAACACGTTTTCGGCCGAAAACGTGTACGTTTGCACTTCCCCGCCACAGGGAAGCTGCTAGCCGGGAATTCTCTGCCTGGTTCTACCCGCTGCTCGGAACGCTACGCAGAGCAAAAGCGATTCTCGTCCTCCGTGCTTGCTTTTTCTCAGAAAGAGCCGTGGTGTGCGTTTTCGCCGGAAAACGCGTTTTTGGCCGAAAACGTGTACGTTTGCACTTCCCCGCCACAGGGAAGCTGCTAGCCGGGAATTCTCTGCCTGGTTCTACCCGCTGCCCGGAACGCTACGCAGGGCAAAAGCGATTCTCGTCCTCCGTGCTTGCTTTTTCTCAGAAAGAGCCGTGGTGTGCGTTTTCGCCGGAAAACGCGTTTTCGGCCGAAAACGTGTACGTTTGCACTTCCCCGCCACAGGGAAGCTGCTAGCCGGGAATTCTCTGCCTGGTTCTACCCGCTGCCCTGAACGCTACGTAGGGCAAAAGCGGTTCTCGTCCTCCGTGCTTGCTTTTTCTCAGAAAGAGCCGTGGTGTGCGTTTTCGCCGGAAAACGCGTTTTCGGCCGAAAACGTGTACGTTTGCACTTTTCGGCACAGGGAAGCTGCTAGCCTGGAATTCTCTGCCTGGTTCTACCCGCTGCCCGGAACGCTACGCAGGGCAAAAGCGGTTCTCGTCCTCCGTGCTTTCTTTTTCTCAGAAAGAGCCGTGGTGTGCGTTTTCGCCGGAAAACGAGTTTACGGCCGAAAACGTGTACGTTTGCACTTCCCCGCCACAGGGAAGCTGCTAGCCGGGAATTCTCTGCCTGGTTCTACCCGCTGCCCGGAACGCTACGCAGGGCAAAAGCGGTTCTCGTCCTCCGTGCTTGCTTTTTCTCAGAAAGAGCCGTGGTGTGCGTTTTCGCCGGAAAACGCGTTTTCGGCCGAAAACGTGTACGTTTGCACTTCCCCGCCACAGGGAAGCTGCTAGCCGGGAATTCTCTGCCTGGTTCTACCCGCTGCCCGGAACGCTACGCAGGGCAAAAGCGGTTCTCATCCTCCGTGCTTGCTTTTTCTCAGAAAGAGCCGTGGTGTGCGTTTTCGCCGGAAAACGCGTTTTCGGCCGAAAACGTGTACGTTTGCACTTCCCCGCCACAGGGAAGCTGCTAGCCGGGAATTCTCTGCCTGGTTCTACCCGCTGCCCGGAACGCTACGCAGGGCAAAAGCGATTCTCGTCCTCCGTGCTTGCTTTTTCTCAGAAAGAGCCGTGGTGTGCGTTTTCGCCGGAAAACACGTTTTCGGCCGAAAACGTGTACGTTTGCACTTCCCCGCCACAGGGAAGCTGCTAGCCGGGAATTCTCTGCCTGGTTCTACCCGCTGCCCGGAACGCTACGCAGGGCAAAAGCGGTTCTCGTCCTCCGTGCTTGCTTTTTCTCAGAAAGAGCCGTGGTGTGCGTTTTGGCCGGAAAACGCGTTTTCGGCCGAAAACGTGTACGTTTGCACTTCCCCGCCACAGGGAAGCTGCTAGCCGGGAATTCTCTGCCTGGTTCTACCCGCTGCCCGGAACGATACGCAGGGCAAAAACGATTCTCGTCCTCCGTGCTTGCTTTTTCTCAGAAAGAGCCGTGGTGTGCGTTTTCGCCGGAAAACGTGTTTTCGGCCGAAAACGTGTACGTTTGCACTTCCCCGCCACAGGGAAGCTGCTAGCCGGGAATTCTCTGCCTGGTTCTACCCGCTGCCCGGAACGCTACGCAGGGCAAAAGCGATTCTCATTCTCCCTGCTTGCATTATCTCAGAAAGAGCCCTGCTGTGCGTTTTCTCCGGAAAACGCGTTTTCGTCCGAAAACGTGTACGTTTAGACTTCCCCGGCACAGGGAAGCTGCTAGCCGGGAATTCTCTGCCTGGTTCTACCCGCTGCCCGGAACGCTACGTTGGGCAAAAGCGATTCTCCTCCTCCGTGCTTGCTATTTCTCAGAAAGAGCCGTGGTGTGCGTTTTCTTCGGAAAACGCGTTTTCGACCGAAAACGTGTACGTTTGCACTTCCCCGCCACAGGGAAGCTGCTAGCCGGGAATTCTCTGCCTGGTTCTACCCGCTGCCCGGAACGCTACGCAGGGCAAAAGCGGTTCTCGTCCTCCGTGCTTGCTTTTTCTCAGAAAGAGCCGTGGTGTGCGTTTTCGCCGGAAAACGCGTTTTCGGCCGAAAACGTGTACGTTTGCACTTCCCCGCCACAGGGAAGCTGCTAGCCGGGAATTCTCTGCCTGGTTCTACCCGCTGCCCGGAACGCTACGCAGGGCAAAAACGGTTCTCGTCCTCCGTGCTTGCTTTATCTCAGAAAGAGCCGTGGTGTGCGTTTTCGCCGGAAAACGCGTTTTCGGCCGAAAACGTGTACGTTTGCACTTCCCCGCCACAGGGAAGCTGCTAGCCGGGAATTCTCTGCCTGGTTCTACCCGCTGCGCGGAACGCTACGCAGGGCAAAAGCGGATCTCGTCTCCGTGCTTGCTTTTTCTCAGAAAGAGCCGTGGTGTGCGTTTTCGCCGGAAAACGCGTTTTCGGCCGAAAACGTGTACGTTTGCACTTCCCCGCCACAGGGAAGCTGCTAGCCGGGAATTCTCTGCCTGGTTCTACCCGCTGCCCGGAACGCTACGCAGGGCAAAAGCGGTTCTCGTCCTCCGTGCTTGCTTTTTCTCAGAAAGAGCCGTGGTGTGCGTTTTCGCCGGAAAACGCGTTTTCGGCCGAAAACGTGTACGTTTGCACTTCCCCGCCACAGGGAAGCTGCTAGCCGGGAATTCTCTGCCTGGTTCTACCCGCTGCCTGGAACGCTACGCAGGGCAAAAGCGGTTCTCGTCCTCCGTGCTTGCTTTTTCTCAGAAAGAGCCGTGGTGTGCGTTTTGGCCGGAAAACGCGTTTTCGGCCGAAAACGTGTACGTTTGCACTTCCCCGCCACAGGGAAGCTGCTAGCCGGGAATTCTCTGCCTGGTTCTACCCGCTGCCCGGAACGCTACGCAGGGCAAAAGCGGTTCTCGTCCTCCGTGCTTGCTTTTTCTCAGAAAGAGCCGTGGTGTGCGTTTTCGCCGGAAAACGCGTTTTCGGCCGAAAACGTGTACGTTTGCACTTCCCCGCCACAGGGAAGCTGCTAGCCGGGAATTCTCTGCCTGGTTCTACCCGCTGACCGGAACGCTACGCAGGGCAAAAGCGGTTCTCGTCCTCCGTGCTTGCTTTTTCTCAGAAAGAGCCGTGGTGTGCGTTTTCGGCCGAAAACGTGTACGTTTGCACTTCCCCGCCACAGGGAAGCTGCTAGCCGGGAATTCTCTGCCTGGTTCTACCCGCTGCCCGGAACGCTACGCAGGGCAAAAGCGGTTCTCGTCCTCCGTGCTTGCTTTTTCTCAGAAAGAGTCGTGATGTGCGTTTTCGCCGGAAAACGCGTTTTCGGCCGAAAACGTGTACGTTTGCACTTCCCCGTCACAGGGAAGCTGCTAGCCGGGAATTCTCTGCCTGGTTCTACCCGCTGCCCGGAACGCTATGCAGGGCAAAAGCGGTTCTCGTCCTCCGTGCTTGCTTTTTCTCAGAAAGAGCCGTGGTGTGCGTTTTCGCCGGAAAACGCGTTTTCGGCCGAAAACATGTACGTTTGCACTTCCCCGCCACAGGGAAGCTGCTAGCCGGGAATTCTCTGCCTGGTTCTACCCGCTGCTCGGAACGCTACGCAGGGCAAAAGCGATTCTCGTCCTCCGTGCTTGCTTTTTCTCAGAAAGAGCCGTGGTGTGCGTTTTAGCCGGAAAACGCGTTTTCGGAAGAAAACGTGTACGTTTGCACTTCCACGCCACAGGGAAGCTGCTAGCCGGGAATTCTCTGCCTGGTTCTACCCGCTGCCCCGAACGCTACGCAGGGCAAAAGCGGTTCTCGTCCTCCGTGCTTGCTTTTTCTCAGAAAGAGCCGTGGTGTGCGTTTTCGCCGGAAAACGCGTTTTCGGCCGAAAACGTGTACGTTTGCACTTCCCCGCCACAGGGAAGCTGCTAGCCGGGAATTCTCTGCCTGGTTCTACCCGCTGCCCGGAACGCTACGCAGGGCAAAAGCAGTTCTCGTCCTCCGTGCTTGCTTTTTCTCAGAAAGAGCCGTGGTGTGCGTTTTGGCCGGAAAACGCGTTTTCGGCCGAAAACGTGTACGTTTGCACTTCCCCGCCACAGGGAAGCTGCTAGCCGGGAATTCTCTGCCTGGTTCTACCCGCTGCCCGGAACGCTACGCAGGGCAAAAGCGGTTCTCGTCCTCCGTGCTTGCTTTTTCTCAGAAAGAGTCGTGATGTGCGTTTTCGCCGGAAAACGCGTTTTCGGCCGAAAACGTGTACGTTTGCACTTCCCCGTCACAGGGAAGCTGCTAGCCGGGAATTCTCTGCCTGGTTCTACCCGCTGCCCGGAACGCTATGCAGGGCAAAAGCGGTTCTCGTCCTCCGTGCTTGCTTTTTCTCAGAAAGAGCCGTGGTGTGCGTTTTCGCCGGAAAACGCGTTTTCGGCCGAAAACATGTACGTTTGCACTTCCCCGCCACAGGGAAGCTGCTAGCCGGGAATTCTCTGCCTGGTTCTACCCGCTGCTCGGAACGCTACGCAGGGCAAAAGCGATTCTCGTCCTCCGTGCTTGCTTTTTCTCAGAAAGAGCCGTGGTGTGCGTTTTAGCCGGAAAACGCGTTTTCGGAAGAAAACGTGTACGTTTGCACTTCCACGCCACAGGGAAGCTGCTAGCCGGGAATTCTCTGCCTGGTTCTACCCGCTGCCCCGAACGCTACGCAGGGCAAAAGCGGTTCTCGTCCTCCGTGCTTGCTTTTTCTCAGAAAGAGCCGTGGTGTGCGTTTTGGCCGGAAAACGCGTTTTCGGCCGAAAACGTGTACGTTTGCACTTCCCCGCCACAGGGAAGCTGCTAGCCGGGAATTCTCTGCCTGGTTCTACCCGCTGCCCGGAACGCTACGCAGGGCAAAAGCGGTTCTCGTCCTCCGTGCTTGCTTTTTCTCAGAAAGAGCCGTGGTGTGCGTTTTCGCCGGAAAACGCGTTTTCGGCCGAAAACGTGTACGTTTGCACTTCCCCGCCACAGGGAAGCTGCTAGCCGGGAATTCTCTGCCTGGTTCTACCCGCTGCCCGGAACGCTACGCAGGGCAAAAGCGGTTCTCATCCTCCGTGCTTGCTTTTTCTCAGAAAGAGCCGTGGTGTGCGTTTTCGCCGGAAAACGCGTTTTCGGCCGAAAACGTGTACGTTTGCACTTCCCCGCCACAGGGAAGCTGCTAGCCGGGAATTCTCTGCCTGGTTCTACCCGCTGCCCGGAACGCTACGCAGGGCAAAAGCGGTTCTCGTCCTCCGTGCTTGCTTTTTCTCAGAAAGAGCCGTGGTGTGCGTTTTCGCCGGAAAACGCGTTTTCGGCCGAAAACGTGTACGTTTGCACTTCCCCGCCACAGGGAAGCTGCTAGCCGGGAATTCTCTGCCTGGTTCTACCCGCTGCCCGGAACGCTACGCAGGGCAAAAGCGGTTCTCGTCCTCCGTGCTTGCTTTTTCTCAGAAAGAGCCGTGGTGTGCGTTTTGGCCGGAAAACGCGTTTTCGGCCGAAAACGTGTACGTTTGCACTTCCCCGCCACAGGGAAGCTGCTAGCCGGGAATTCTCTGCCTGGTTCTACCCGCTGCCCGGAACGCTACGCAGGGCAAAAGCGGTTCTCATCCTCCGTGCTTGCTTTTTCTCAGAAAGAGCCGTGGTGTGCGTTTTCGCCGGAAAACGCGTTTTCGGCCGAAAACGTGTACGTTTGCACTTCCCCGGCACAGGGAAGCTGCTAGCCGGGAATTCTCTGCCTGGTTCTACCCGCTGCCCGGAACGCTACGCAGGGCAAAAGCGGTTCTCGTCCTCCGTGCTTGCTTTTTCTCAGAAAGAGCCGTGGTGTGCGTTTTCGCCGGAAAACGCGTTTTCGGCCGAAAACGTGTACGTTTGCACTTCCCCGCCACAGGGAAGCTGCTAGCCGGGAATTCTCTGCCTGGTTCTACCCGCTGACCGGAACGCTACGCAGGGCAAAAGCGGTTCTCGTCCTCCGTGCTTGCTTTTTCTCAGAAAGAGCCGTGGTGTGCGTTTTCGCCGGAAAACGCGTTTTCGGCCGAAAACGTGTACGTTTGCACTTCCCCGCCACAGGGAAGCTGCTAGCCGGGAATTCTCTGCCTGGTTCTACCCGCTGCCCGGAACGCTACGCAGGGCAAAAGCGGTTCTCATTCTCCCTCTTTGCATTATCTCAGAAAGAGCCCTGCTGTGCGTTTTCTCCGGAAAACGCGTTTTTGGCCAAAAACTTGTACGTTTGCAATTCCCCGCCACAGGGAAGCTGCTAGCCGGGAATTCTCTGCCTGGTTCTACCCGCTGCTCGGAACGCTACGCAGGGCAAAAGCGATTCTCGTCCTCCGTGCTTGCTTTTTCTCAGAAAGAGCCGTGGTGTGCGTTTTCGCCGGAAAACGCGTTTTCGGCCGAAAACGGGTACGTTTGCACTTCCCCGCCACAGGGAAGCTGCTAGCCGGGAATTCTCTGCCTGGTTCTACCCGCTGCCCGGAACGCTACGCAGGGCAAAAGCGGTTCTCGTCCTCCGTGCTTGCTTTTTCTCAGAAAGAGCCGTGGTGTGCGTTTTCGCCGGAAAACACGTTTTCGGCCGAAAACGTGTACGTTTGCACTTCCCCGCCACAGGGAAGCTGCTAGCCGGGAATTCTCTGCCTGGTTCTACCCGCTGCTCGGAACGCTACGCAGAGCAAAAGCGATTCTCGTCCTCCGTGCTTGCTTTTTCTCAGAAAGAGCCGTGGTGTGCGTTTTCGCCGGAAAACGCGTTTTTGGCCGAAAACGTGTACGTTTGCACTTCCCCGCCACAGGGAAGCTGCTAGCCGGGAATTCTCTGCCTGGTTCTACCCGCTGCCCGGAACGCTACGCAGGGCAAAAGCGATTCTCGTCCTCCGTGCTTGCTTTTTCTCAGAAAGAGCCGTGGTGTGCGTTTTCGCCGGAAAACGCGTTTTCGGCCGAAAACGTGTACGTTTGCACTTCCCCGCCACAGGGAAGCTGCTAGCCGGGAATTCTCTGCCTGGTTCTACCCGCTGCCCTGAACGCTACGTAGGGCAAAAGCGGTTCTCGTCCTCCGTGCTTGCTTTTTCTCAGAAAGAGCCGTGGTGTGCGTTTTCGCCGGAAAACGCGTTTTCGGCCGAAAACGTGTACGTTTGCACTTTTCGGCACAGGGAAGCTGCTAGCCTGGAATTCTCTGCCTGGTTCTACCCGCTGCCCGGAACGCTACGCAGGGCAAAAGCGGTTCTCGTCCTCCGTGCTTTCTTTTTCTCAGAAAGAGCCGTGGTGTGCGTTTTCGCCGGAAAACGAGTTTACGGCCGAAAACGTGTACGTTTGCACTTCCCCGCCACAGGGAAGCTGCTAGCCGGGAATTCTCTGCCTGGTTCTACCCGCTGCCCGGAACGCTACGCAGGGCAAAAGCGGTTCTCGTCCTCCGTGCTTGCTTTTTCTCAGAAAGAGCCGTGGTGTGCGTTTTTGCCGGAAAATGCGTTTTCGGCCGAAAACGTGTACGTTTGCACTTCCCCGCCACAGGGAAGCTGCTAGCCGGGAATTCTCTGCCTGGTTCTACCCGCTGCCCGGAACGCTACGCAGGGCAAAAGCGGTTCTCGTCCTCCGTGCTTGCTTTTTCTCAGAAAGAGCCGTGGTGTGCGTTTTCGCCGGAAAACGCGTTTTCGGCCGAAAACGTGTACGTTTGCACTTCCCCGCCACAGGGAAGCTGCTAGCCGGGAATTCTCTGCCTGGTTCTACCCGCTGCCCGGAACGCTACGCAGGGCAAAAGCGGTTCTCGTCCTCCGTGCTTGCTTTTTCTCAGAAAGAGCCGTGGTGTGCGTTTTCGCCGGAAAACGCGTTTTCGGCCGAAAACGTGTACGTTTGCACTTCCCCGCCACAGGGAAGCTGCTAGCCGGGAATTCTCTGCCTGGTTCTACCCGCTGCCCTGAACGCTACGCAGGGCAAAAGCGGTACTCGTCCTCCGTGCTTGCTTTTTCTCAGAAAGAGCCGTGGTGTGCGTTTTGGCCGGAAAACGCGTTTTCGGCCGAAAACGTGTACGTTTGCACTTCCCCGCCACAGGGAAGCTGCTAGCCGGGAATTCTCTGCCTGGTTCTACCCGCTGCCCGGAACGCTACGCAGGGCAAAAGCGGTTCTCGTCCTCCGTGCTTGCTTTTTCTCAGAGAGAGCCGTGGTGTGCGTTTTCGCCGGAAAACGCGTTTTCGGCCGAAAACGTGTACGTTTGCACTTCCCCGCCACAGGGAAGCTGCTAGCCGGGAATTCTCTGCCTGGTTCTACCCGCTGCCCGGAACGCTACGCAGGGCAAAAGCGGTTCTCGTCCTCCGTGCTTGCTTTTTCTCAGAAAGAGCCGTGGTGTGCGTTTTCGCCGGAAAACGCGTTTTCGGCCGAAAACGTCTACGTTTGCACTTTTCGCCACAGGGAAGCTGCTAGCCGGGAATTCTCTGCCTGGTTCTACCCGCTGCCCGGAACGCTACGCAGAGCTAAAGCGGTTCTCGTCCTCCGTGCTTGCTTTTTCTCAGAAAGAGCCGTGGTGTGCGTTTTCGCCGGAAAACGCGTTTTCGGCCGAAAACGTGTACGTTTGCACTTCCCCGCCACAGGGAAGCTGCTAGCCGGGAATTCTCTGCCTGGTTCTACCCGCTGCCCGGAACGCTACGCAGGGCAAAAGCTATTCTCATTCTCCCTGCTTGCATTATCTCAGAAAGAGCCGTGGTGTGCGTTTTCGCCGGAAAACGCGTTTTCGGCCGAAAACGTGTAAGTTTGCACTTCCCCGCCACAGGGAAGCTGCTAGCCGGGAATTCTCTGCCTGGTTCTACCAGCTGCGCGGAACGCTACGCAGGGCAAAAGCGGTTCTCGTCCTCCGTGCTTGCTTTTTCTCAGAAAGAGCCGTGGTGTGCGTTTTTGCCGGAAAACGCGTTTTCGGCCGAAAACGTGTACGTTTGCACTTCCCCGCCACAGGGAAGCTGCTAGCCGGGAATTCTCTGCCTGGTTCTACCCGCTGCCCGGAACGCTACGCAGGGCAAAAGCGGTTCTCGTCCTCCGTGCTTGCTTTTTCTCAGAAAGAGCCGTGGTGTGCGTTTTCGCCGGAAAACGCGTTTTCGGCCGAAAACGTGTACGTTTGCACTTCCCCGCCACAGGGAAGCTGCTAGCCGGGAATTCTCTGCCTGGTTCTACCCGCTGCCCGGAACGCTACGCAGGGCAAAAGCGGTTCTCGTCCTCCGTGCTTGCTTTTTCTCAGAAAGAGCCGTGGTGTGCGTTTTCGCCGGAAAACGCGTTTTCGGCCGAAAACGTGTACGTTTGCACTTCCCCGCCACAGGGAAGCTGCTAGCCGGGAATTCTCTGCCTGGTTCTACCCGCTGCCCGGAACGCTACGCAGGGCAAAAGCGGTTCTCGTCCTCCGTGCTTGCTTTTTCTCAGAAAGAGCCGTGGTGTGCGTTTTTGCCGGAAAACGCGTTTTCGGCCGAAAACGTGTACGTTTGCACTTCCCCGCCACAGGGAAGCTGCTAGCCGGGAATTCTCTGCCTGGTTCTACCCGCTGCCCGGAACGCTACGCAGGGCAAAAGCGGTTCTCGTCCTCCGTGCTTGCTTTTTCTCAGAAAGAGCCGTGGTGTGCGTTTTGGCCGGAAAACGCGTTTTCGGCCGAAAACGTGTACGTTTGCACTTCCCCGCCACAGGGAAGCTGCTAGCCGGGAATTCTCTGCCTGGTTCTACCCGCTGCCCGGAACGCTACGCAGGGCAAAAGCGGTTCTCGTCCTCCGTGCTTGCTTTTTCTCAGAAAGAGCCGTGGTGTGCGTTTTCGCCGGAAAACGCGTTTTCGGCCGAAAACGTGTACGTTTGCACTTCCCCGCCACAGGGAAGCTGCTAGCCGGGAATTCTCTGCCTGGTTCTACCCGCTGACCGGAACGCTACGCAGGGCAAAAGCGGTTTTCGTCCTCCGTGCTTGCTTTTTCTCAGAAAGAGCCGTGGTGTGCGTTTTCGGCCGAAAACGTGTACGTTTGCACTTCCCCGCCACAGGGAAGCTGCTAGCCGGGAATTCTCTGCCTGGTTCTACCCGCTGCCCGGAACGCTACGCAGGGCAAAAGCGGTTCTCGTCCTCCGTGCTTGCTTTTTCTCAGAAAGAGCCGTGGTGTGCATTTTTGCCGGAAAATGCGTTTTCGGCCGAAAACGTGTACGTTTGCACTTCCCCGCCACAGGGAAGCTGCTAGCCGGGAATTCTCTGCCTGGTTCTACCCGCTGCCTGGAACGCTACGCAGGGCAAAAGCGGTTCTCGTCCTCCGTGCTTGCTTTTTCTCAGAAAGTGCCGTGGTGTGCGTTTTCGCCGGAAAACGCGTTTTCGGCCGAAAACGTGTACGTTTGCACTTCCCCGCCACAGGGAAGCTGCTAGCCGGGAATTCTCTGCCTGGTTCTACCCGCTGCCCGGAACGCTACGCAGGGCAAAAGCGGTTCTCGTCCTCCGTGCTTGCTTTTTCTCAGAAAGAGCCGTGGTGTGCGTTTTCGCCGGAAAACGCGTTTTCGGCCGAAAACGTGTACGTTTGCACTTCCCCGCCACAGGGAAGCTGCTAGCCGGGAATTCTCTGCCTGGTTCTACCCGCTGCCCGTAACGCTACGCAGGGCAAAAGCGGTTCTCGTCCTCCGTGCTTGCTTTTTCTCAGAAAGAGCCGTGGTGTGCGTTTTCGCCGGAAAACGCGTTTTCGGCCGAAAACGTGTACGTTTGCACTTCCCCGCCACAGGGAAGCTGCTAGCCGGGAATTCTCTGCCTGGTTCTACCCGCTGCCCGGAACGCTACGCAGGGCAAAAGCGGTTCTCGTCCTCCGTGCTTGCTTTTTCTCAGAAAGAGCCGTGGTGTGCGTTTTCGCCGGAAAACGCGTTTTCGGCCGAAAACGTGTACGTTTGCACTTCCCCGCCACAGGGAAGCTGCTAGCCGGGAATTCTCTGCCTGGTTCTACCCGCTGCCCTGAACGCTACGCAGGGCAAAAGCGGTTCTCGTCCTCCGTGCTTGCTTTTTCTCAGAAAGAGCCGTGGTGTGCCTTTTCGCCGGAAAACGCGTTTTCGGCCGAAAACGTGTACGTTTGCACTTCCCCGCCACAGGGAAGCTGCTAGCCGGGAATTCTCTGCCTGGTTCTACCCGCTGCCCGGAACGCTACGCAGGGCAAAAGCGGTTCTCGTCCTCCGTGCTTGCTTTTTCTCAGAAAGAGCCGTGGTGTGCGTTTTCGCCGGAAAACGCGTTTTCGGCCGAAAACGTGTACGTTTGCACTTCCCCGCCACAGGGAAGCTGCTAGCCGGGAATTCTCTGCCTGGTTCTACCCGCTGCCCGGAACGCTACGCAGGGCAAAAGCGGTTCTCGTCCTCCGTGCTTGCTTTTTCTCAGAGAGAGCCGTGGTGTGCGTTTTCGCCGGAAAACGCGTTTTCGGCCGAAAACGTGTACGTTTGCACTTCCCCGCCACAGGGAAGCTGCTAGCCGGGAATTCTCTGCCTGGTTCTACCCGCTGCCCGGAACGCTACGCAGGGCAAAAGCTATTCTCATTCTCCCTGCTTGCATTATCTCAGAAAGAGCCGTGGTGTGCGTTTTCTCCAGAAAACGCGTTTTTGGCCAAAAACGTGTACGTTTGGACTTCCCCGGCACAGGGAAGCTGCTAGCCGGGAATTCTCTGCCTGGTTCTACCCGCTGCCCGGAACGCTACGCAGGGCAAAAGCGGTTCTCGTCCTCCGTGCTTGCTTTTTCTCAGAAAGAGCCGTGGTGTGCGTTTTCGCCGGAAAACGCGTTTTCGGCCGAAAACGTGTACGTTTGCACTTCCCCGCCACAGGGAAGCTGCTAGCCGGGAATTCTCTGCCTGGTTCTACCCGCTGCCCGGAACGCTACGCAGGGCAAAAGCGGTTCTCGTCCTCCGTGCTTGCTTTTTCTCAGAAAGAGCCGTGGTGTGCGTTTTCGCCGGAAAACGAGTTTTCGGCCGAAAACGTGTACGTTTGCACTTCCCCGCCACAGGGAAGCTGCTAGCCGGGAATTCTCTGCCTGGTTCTACCCGCTGCCCGGAACGCTACGCAGGGCAAAAGCGGTTCTCGTCCTCCGTGCTTGCTTTTTCTCAGAAAGAGCCGTGCTGTGCGTTTTCGCTGGAAAACGCGTTTTCGGCCGAAAACGTGTACGTTTGCACTTTTCGCCACAGGGAAGCTGCTAGCCGGGAATTCTCTGCCTGGTTCTACCCGCTGCCCAGAACGCTACGCAGGGCAAAAGCGGTTCTCGTCCTCCGTGCTTGCTTTTTCTCAGAAAGAGCCGTGGTGTGCGTTTTCGCCGGAAAACGCGTTTTCGGCCGAAAACGTGTACGTTTGCACTTCCCCGCCACAGGGAAGCTGCTAGCCGGGAATTCTCTGCCTGGTTCTACCCGCTGCCCGGAACGCTACGCAGGGCAAAAGCGGTTCTCGTCCTCCGTGCTTGCTTTATCTCAGAAAGAGCCGTGGTGTGCGTTTTTGCCGGAAAACGCGTTTTCGGCCGAAAACGTGTACGTTTGCACTTCCCCGCCACAGGGAAGCTGCTAGCCGGGAATTCTCTGCCTGGTTCTACCCGCTGCCCGGAACGCTACGCAGGGCAAAAGCGGTTCTCGTCCTCCGTGCTTGCTTTTTCTCAGAAAGAGCCGTGGTGTGCGTTTTCGCCGGAAAACGCGTTTTCGGCCGAAAACGTGTACGTTTGCACTTCCCCGCCACAGGGAAGCTGCTAGCCGGGAATTCTCTGCCTGGTTCTACCCGCTGCCCGGAACGCTACGCAGGGCAAAAGCGGTTCTCGTCCTCCGTGCTTGCTTTTTCTCAGAAAGAGCCGTGGTGTGCGTTTTCGCCGGAAAACGAGTTTTCGGCCGAAAACGTGTACGTTTCCACTTCCCCGCCACAGGGAAGCTGCTAGCCGGGAATTCTCTGCCTGGTTCTACCCGCTGCCCGGAACGCTACGCAGGGCAAAAACGATTCTCGTCCTCCGTGCTTGCTTTTTCTCAGAAAGAGCCCTGCTGTGCGTTTTCTCGGGAAAACGCGTTTTCGGCCAAAAACGTGTACGTTTGGACTTCCCCGGCACAGGGAAGCTGCTAGCCAGGAATTCTCTGCCTGGTTCTACCCGCTGCCCGGAACGCTAAGCTGGGCAAAAGCGATTCTCCTCCTCCGTGCTTGCTATTTCTCAGAAAGAGCCGTGGTGTGCGTTTTCGCCGGAAAACGCGTTTTCGGCCGAAAACGTGTACGTTTGCACTTCCCCGCCACAGGGAAGCTACTAGCCGGGAATTCTCTGCCTGGTTCTACCCGCTGCCCGGAACGCTACGCAGGGCAAAAGCGATTCTCGTCCTCCGTGCTTGCTTTCTCTCAGAAAGAGCCGTGGTGTGCGTTTTCGCCGGAAAACGCGTTTTCGGCCGAAAACGTGTACGTTTGCACTTCCCCGCCACAGGGAAGCTGCTAGCCGGGAATTCTCTGCCTGGTTCTACCCGCTGCCCGTAACGCTACGCAGGGCAAAAGCGGTTCTCGTCCTCCGTGCTTGCTTTTTCTCAGAAAGAGCCGTGGTGTGCGTTTTCGCCGGAAAACGTGTTTTCGGCCGAAAACGTGTACGTTTGCACTTCCCCGCCACAGGGAAGCTGCTAGCCGGGAATTCTCTGCCTGGTTCTACCCGCTGCCCGGAACGCTACGCAGGGCAAAAGCGATTCTCATTCTCCCTGCTTGCATTATCTCAGAAAGAGCCCTGCTGTGCGTTTTCGCCGGAAAACGCGTTTTCGTCCGAAAACGTGTACGTTTGGACTTCCCCGCCACAGGGAAGCTGCTAGCCGGGAATTCTCTGCCTGGTTCTACCCGCTGCCCGGAACGCTACGTTGGGCAAAAGCGATTCTCCTCCTCCGTGCTTGCTATTTCTCAGAAAGAGCCGTGGTGTGCGTTTTCTTCGGAAAACGCGTTTTCGACCGAAAACGTGTACGTTTGCACTTCCCCGCCACAGGGAAGCTGCTAGCCGGGAATTCTCTGCCTGGTTCTACCCGCTGCCCGGAACGCTACGCAGGGCAAAAGCGGTTCTCGTCCTCCGTGCTTGCTTTTTCTCAGAAAGAGCCGTGGTGTGCGTTTTCGCCGGAAAACGCGTTTTCGGCCGAAAACGTGTACGTTTGCACTTCCCCGCCACAGGGAAGCTGCTAGCCGGGAATTCTCTGCCTGGTTCTACCCGCTGCCCGGAACGCTAAGCTGGGCAAAAGCGATTCTCCTCCTCCGTGCTTGCTATTTCTCAGAAAGAGCCGTGGTGTGCGTTTTCGCCGGAAAACGCGTTTTCGGCCGGAAACGTGTACGTTTGCACTTCCCCGCCACAGGGAAGCTACTAGCCGGGAATTCTCTGCCTGGTTCTACCCGCTGCCCGGAACGCTACGCAGGGCAAAAGCGATTCTCGTCCTCCGTGCTTGCTTTTTCTCAGAAAGAGCCGTGGTGTGCGTTTTCGCCGGAAAACGCGTTTTCGGCCGAAAACGTGTACGTTTGCACTTCCCCGCCACAGGGAAGCTGCTAGCCGGGAATTCTCTGCCTGGTTCTACCCGCTGCCCGGAACGCTACGCAGGGCAAAAGCGGTTCTCGTCCTCCGTGCTTGCTTTTTCTCAGAAAGAGCCGTGGTGTGCGTTTTCGCCGGAAAACACGTTTTCGGCCGAAAACGTGTACGTTTGCACTTCCCCGCCACAGGGAAGCTGCTAGCCGGGAATTCTCTGCCTGGTTCTACCCGCTGCCCGGAACGCTACGCAGGGCAAAAACGATTCTCGTCCTCCGTGCTTGCTTTTTCTCAGAAAGAGCCGTGGTGTGCGTTTTCGCCGGAAAACGTGTTTTCGGCCGAAAACGTGTACGTTTGCACTTCCCCGCCACAGGGAAGCTGCTAGCCGGGAATTCTCTGCCTGGTTCTACCCGCTGCCCGGAACGCTACGCAGGGCAAAAGCGATTCTCATTCTCCCTGCTTGCATTATCTCAGAAAGAGCCCTGCTGTGCGTTTTCGCCGGAAAACGCGTTTTCGGCCGAAAACGTGTACGTTTGCACTTCCCCGCCACAGGGAAGCTGCTAGCCGGGAATTCTCTGCCTGGTTCTACCCGCTGCCCGGAACGCTACGCAGGGCAAAAGCGGTTCTCGTCCTCCGTGCTTGCTTTTTCTCAGAAAGAGCCGTGGTGTGCGTTTTCGCCGGAAAACGCGTTTTCGGCCGAAAACGTGTACGTTTGCACTTCCCCGCCACAGGGAAGCTGCTAGCCGGGAATTCTCTGCCTGGTTCTACCAGCTGCGCGGAACGCTACGCAGGGCAAAAGCGGTTCTCGTCCTCCGTGCTTGCTTTTTCTCAGAAAGAGCCGTGGTGTGCGTTTTCGCCGGAAAACGCGTTTTCGGCCGAAAACGTGTACGTTTGCACTTCCCCGCCACAGGGAAGCTGCTAGCCGGGAATTCTCTGCCTGGTTCTACCCGCTGCCCGGAACGCTACGCAGGGCAAAAGCGGTTCTCGTCCTCCCTGCTTGCATTATCTCAGAAAGAGCCGTGGTGTGCGTTTTCTCCGGAAAACGCGTTTTTGGCCAAAAACGTGTACGTTTGGACTTCCCCGCCACAGGGAAGCTGCTAGCCGGGAATTCTCTGCCTGGTTCTACCCGCTGCCCGGAACGCTACGCAGGGCAAAAGCGGTTCTCGTCCTCCGTGCTTGCTTTTTCTCAGAAAGAGCCGTGCTGTGCGTTTTCGCCGGAAAACGAGTTTTCGGCCGAAAACGTGTACGTTTGCACTTCCCCGCCACAGGGAAGCTGCTAGCCGGGAATTCTCTGCCTGGTTCTACCCGCTGCCCGGAACGCTACGCAGGGCAAAAGCGGTTCTCGTCCTCCGTGCTTGCTTTTTCTCAGAAAGAGCCGTGGTGTGCGTTTTCGCCATAAACGCGTTTTCGGCCGAAAACGTGTACGTTTGCACTTCCCCGCCACAGGGAAGCTGCTAGCCGGGAATTCTCTGCCTGGTTCTACCCGCTGCCCGGAACGCTACGCAGGGCAAAAGCGGTTCTCGTCCTCCGTGCTTGCTTTTTCTCAGAAAGAGCCGTGGTGTGCGTTTTGGCCGGAAAACGCGTTTTCGGCCGAAAACGTGTACGTTTGCACTTCCCCGCCACAGGGAAGCTGCTAGCCGGGAATTCTCTGCCTGGTTCTACCCGCTGCCCGGAACGCTACGCAGGGCAAAAGCGGTTCTCGTCCTCCGTGCTTGCTTTTTCCCAGAAAGAGCCGTGGAGTGCGTTTTCGCCGGAAAACGCGTTTTCGGCCGAAAACGTGTACGTTTGCACTTCCCCGCCACAGGGAAGCTGCTAGCCGGGAATTCTCTGCCTGGTTCTACCCGCTGCCCGGAACGCTACGCAGGGCAAAAGCGGTTCTCGTCCTCCGTGCTTGCTTTTTCTCAGAAAGAGCCGTGGTGTGCGTTTTCGCCGGAAAACGCGTTTTCGGCCGAAAACGTGTGCGTTTGCACTTCCCCGCCACAGGGAAGCTGCTAGCCGGGAATTCTCTGCCTGGTTCTACCCGCTGCCCGGAACGCTACGCAGGGCAAAAGCGGTTCTCGTCCTCCGTGCTTGCTTTTTCCCAGAAATAGCCGTGGTGTGCGTTTTCGCAAAAAAACGCGTTTTCGGCCGAAAACGGGTACGTTTGCACTTCCCCGCCACAGGGAAGCTGCTAGCCGGGAATTCTCTGCCTGGTTCTACCCGCTGCCCGGAACGCTACGCAGGGCAAAAGCGGTTCTCGTCCTCCGTGCTTGCTTTTTCTCAGAAAGAGCCGTGGTGTGCGTTTTCGCCGGAAAACGCGTTTTCGGCCGAAAACGTGTACGTTTGCACTTCCCCGTCACAGGGAAGCTGCTAGCCGGGAATTCTCTGCCTGGTTCTACCCGCTGCCCGGAACGCTACGCAGGGCAAAAGCGGTTCTCGTCCTCCGTGCTTGCTTTTTCTCAGAAAGAGCCGTGGTGTGCGTTTTCACCGGAAAACGTGTTTTCGGCCGAAAACGTGTACGTTTGCACTTCCCTGCCACAGGGAAGCTGCTAGCCGGGAATTCTCTGCCTGGTTCTACCCGCTGCCCGGAACGCTACGCAGGGCAAAAGCGGTTCTCGTCCTCCGTGCTTGCTTTTTCTCAGAAAGAGGCGTGGTGTGCGTTTTCGCCGGAAAACGCGTTTTCGGCCGAAAACGTGTACGTTTGCACTTCCCCGCCACAGGGAAGCTGCTAGCCGGGAATTCTCTGCCTGGTTCTACCCGCTGCCCGGAACGCTACGCAGGGCAAAAGCGGTTCTCGTCCTCCGTGCTTGCTATTTCTCAGAAAGAGCCGTGGTGTGCGTTTTCGCCGGAAAACTCGTTTTCGGCCGAAAACGTGTACGTTTGCACTTTTCGCCACAGGGAAGCTGCTAGCCGGGAATTCTCTGCCTGGTTCTACCCGCTGCCCGGAACGATACGCTGGGCAAAAGCGATTCTCCTCCTCCGTGCTTGCTATTTCTCAGAAAGTGCCGTGGTGTGCCTTTTCGTCGGAAAAAGCGTTTTCGGCCGAAAACGTGTACGTTTGCACTTCCCCGCCACAGGGAAGCTGCTAGCCGGGAATTCTCTGCCTGGTTCTACCCGCTGCCCGGAACGCTACGCAGGGCAAAAGCGGTTCTCGTCCTCCGTGCTTGCTTTTTCTCAGAAAGAGCCGTGGTGTGCGTTTTCGCCGGAAAACGCGTTTTCGGCCGAAAACGTGTACGTTTGCACTTCCCCGCCACAGGGAAGCTGCTAGCCGGGAATTCTCTGCCTGGTTCTACCCGCTGCCCGGAACGCTACGCAGGGCAAAAGCGGTTCTCGTCCTCCGTGCTTGCTTTTTCCCAGAAAGAGCCGTGGTGTGCGTTTTCGCAAAAAAACGCGTTTTCGGCCGAAAACGGGTACGTTTGCACTTCCCCGCCACAGGGAAGCTGCTAGCCGGGAATTCTCTGCCTGGTTCTACCCGCTGCCCGGAACGCTACGCAGGGCAAAAGCGGTTCTCGTCCTCCGTGCTTGCTTTTTCTCAGAAAGAGCCGTGGTGTGCGTTTTCGCCGGAAAACGCGTTTTCGGCCGAAAACGTGTACGTTTGCACTTCCCCGCCACAGGGAAGCTGCTAGCCGGGAATTCTCTGCCTGGTTCTACCCGCTGCCCGGAACGCTACGCAGGGCAAAAGCTATTCTCATTCTCCCTGCGTGCATTATCTCAGAAAGAGCCGTGGTGTGCGTTTTCTCCGGAAAACGCGTTTTTGGCCAAAAACGTGTACGTTTGGACTTCCCCGGCACAGGGAAGCTGCTAGCCGGGAATTCTCTGCCTGGTTCTACCCGCTGACCGGAACGCTACGCAGGGCAAAAGCGGTTTTCGTCCTCCGTGCTTGCTTTTTCTCAGAAAGAGCCGTGGTGTGCGTTTTCGGCCGAAAACGTGTACGTTTGCACTTCCCCGCCACAGGGAAGCTGCTAGCCGGGAATTCTCTGCCTGGTTCTACCCGCTGCCCGGAACGCTACGCAGGGCAAAAGCGGTTCTCGTCCTCCGTGCTTGCTTTTTCTCAGAAAGAGCCGTGGTGTGCATTTTTGCCGGAAAATGCGTTTTCGGCCGAAAACGTGTACGTTTGCACTTCCCCGCCACAGGGAAGCTGCTAGCCGGGAATTCTCTGCCTGGTTCTACCCGCTGCCTGGAACGCTACGCAGGGCAAAAGCGGTTCTCGTCCTCCGTGCTTGCTTTTTCTCAGAAAGTGCCGTGGTGTGCGTTTTCGCCGGAAAACGCGTTTTCGGCCGAAAACGTGTACGTTTGCACTTCCCCGCCACAGGGAAGCTGCTAGCCGGGAATTCTCTGCCTGGTTCTACCCGCTGCCCGGAACGCTACGCAGGGCAAAAGCGGTTCTCGTCCTCCGTGCTTGCTTTTTCTCAGAAAGAGCCGTGGTGTGCGTTTTCGCCGGAAAACGCGTTTTCGGCCGAAAACGTGTACGTTTGCACTTCCCCGCCACAGGGAAGCTGCTAGCCGGGAATTCTCTGCCTGGTTCTACCCGCTGCCCGTAACGCTACGCAGGGCAAAAGCGGTTCTCGTCCTCCGTG
This sequence comes from Athene noctua, assembly GCF_965140245.1. Lineage (NCBI taxonomy): Eukaryota > Metazoa > Chordata > Aves > Strigiformes > Strigidae > Athene > Athene noctua. Next base: position 3,243 of record NW_027437651.1, on the reverse strand, counting down.
CTTGCTTTTTCTCAGAAAGAGCCGTGGTGTGCGTTTTCGCCGGAAAACGCGTTTTCGGCCGAAAACGTGTACGTTTGCACTTCCCCGCCACAGGGAAGCTGCTAGCCGGGAATTCTCTGCCTGGTTCTACCCGCTGCCCGGAACGCTACGCAGGGCAAAAGCGGTTCTCGTCCTCCGTGCTTGCTTTTTCTCAGAAAGAGCCGTGGTGTGCGTTTTCGCCGGAAAACGCGTTTTCGGCCGAAAACGTGTACGTTTGCACTTCCCCGCCACAGGGAAGCTGCTAGCCGGGAATTCTCTGCCTGGTTCTACCCGCTGCCCTGAACGCTACGCAGGGCAAAAGCGGTTCTCGTCCTCCGTGCTTGCTTTTTCTCAGAAAGAGCCGTGGTGTGCCTTTTCGCCGGAAAACGCGTTTTCGGCCGAAAACGTGTACGTTTGCACTTCCCCGCCACAGGGAAGCTGCTAGCCGGGAATTCTCTGCCTGGTTCTACCCGCTGCCCGGAACGCTACGCAGGGCAAAAGCGGTTCTCGTCCTCCGTGCTTGCTTTTTCTCAGAAAGAGCCGTGGTGTGCGTTTTCGCCGGAAAACGCGTTTTCGGCCGAAAACGTGTACGTTTGCACTTCCCCGCCACAGGGAAGCTGCTAGCCGGGAATTCTCTGCCTGGTTCTACCCGCTGCCCGGAACGCTACGCAGGGCAAAAGCGGTTCTCGTCCTCCGTGCTTGCTTTTTCTCAGAGAGAGCCGTGGTGTGCGTTTTCGCCGGAAAACGCGTTTTCGGCCGAAAACGTGTACGTTTGCACTTCCCCGCCACAGGGAAGCTGCTAGCCGGGAATTCTCTGCCTGGTTCTACCCGCTGCCCGGAACGCTACGCAGGGCAAAAGCTATTCTCATTCTCCCTGCTTGCATTATCTCAGAAAGAGCCGTGGTGTGCGTTTTCTCCAGAAAACGCGTTTTTGGCCAAAAACGTGTACGTTTGGACTTCCCCGGCACAGGGAAGCTGCTAGCCGGGAATTCTCTGCCTGGTTCTACCCGCTGCCCGGAACGCTACGCAGGGCAAAAGCGGTTCTCGTCCTCCGTGCTTGCTTTTTCTCAGAAAGAGCCGTGGTGTGCGTTTTCGCCGGAAAACGCGTTTTCGGCCGAAAACGTGTACGTTTGCACTTCCCCGCCACAGGGAAGCTGCTAGCCGGGAATTCTCTGCCTGGTTCTACCCGCTGCCCGGAACGCTACGCAGGGCAAAAGCGGTTCTCGTCCTCCGTGCTTGCTTTTTCTCAGAAAGAGCCGTGGTGTGCGTTTTCGCCGGAAAACGAGTTTTCGGCCGAAAACGTGTACGTTTGCACTTCCCCGCCACAGGGAAGCTGCTAGCCGGGAATTCTCTGCCTGGTTCTACCCGCTGCCCGGAACGCTACGCAGGGCAAAAGCGGTTCTCGTCCTCCGTGCTTGCTTTTTCTCAGAAAGAGCCGTGCTGTGCGTTTTCGCCGGAAAACGCGTTTTCGGCCGAAAACGTGTACGTTTGCACTTTTCGCCACAGGGAAGCTGCTAGCCGGGAATTCTCTGCCTGGTTCTACCCGCTGCCCAGAACGCTACGCAGGGCAAAAGCGGTTCTCGTCCTCCGTGCTTGCTTTTTCTCAGAAAGAGCCGTGGTGTGCGTTTTCGCCGGAAAACGCGTTTTCGGCCGAAAACGTGTACGTTTGCACTTCCCCGCCACAGGGAAGCTGCTAGCCGGGAATTCTCTGCCTGGTTCTACCCGCTGCCCGGAACGCTACGCAGGGCAAAAGCGGTTCTCGTCCTCCGTGCTTGCTTTATCTCAGAAAGAGCCGTGGTGTGCGTTTTTGCCGGAAAACGCGTTTTCGGCCGAAAACGTGTACGTTTGCACTTCCCCGCCACAGGGAAGCTGCTAGCCGGGAATTCTCTGCCTGGTTCTACCCGCTGCCCGGAACGCTACGCAGGGCAAAAGCGGTTCTCGTCCTCCGTGCTTGCTTTTTCTCAGAAAGAGCCGTGGTGTGCGTTTTCGCCGGAAAACGCGTTTTCGGCCGAAAACGTGTACGTTTGCACTTCCCCGCCACAGGGAAGCTGCTAGCCGGGAATTCTCTGCCTGGTTCTACCCGCTGCCCGGAACGCTACGCAGGGCAAAAGCGGTTCTCGTCCTCCGTGCTTGCTTTTTCTCAGAAAGAGCCGTGGTGTGCGTTTTCGCCGGAAAACGAGTTTTCGGCCGAAAACGTGTACGTTTCCACTTCCCCGCCACAGGGAAGCTGCTAGCCGGGAATTCTCTGCCTGGTTCTACCCGCTGCCCGGAACGCTACGCAGGGCAAAAACGATTCTCGTCCTCCGTGCTTGCTTTTTCTCAGAAAGAGCCCTGCTGTGCGTTTTCTCGGGAAAACGCGTTTTCGGCCAAAAACGTGTACGTTTGGACTTCCCCGGCACAGGGAAGCTGCTAGCCAGGAATTCTCTGCCTGGTTCTACCCGCTGCCCGGAACGCTAAGCTGGGCAAAAGCGATTCTCCTCCTCCGTGCTTGCTATTTCTCAGAAAGAGCCGTGGTGTGCGTTTTCGCCGGAAAACGCGTTTTCGGCCGAAAACGTGTACGTTTGCACTTCCCCGCCACAGGGAAGCTACTAGCCGGGAATTCTCTGCCTGGTTCTACCCGCTGCCCGGAACGCTACGCAGGGCAAAAGCGATTCTCGTCCTCCGTGCTTGCTTTCTCTCAGAAAGAGCCGTGGTGTGCGTTTTCGCCGGAAAACGCGTTTTCGGCCGAAAACGTGTACGTTTGCACTTCCCCGCCACAGGGAAGCTGCTAGCCGGGAATTCTCTGCCTGGTTCTACCCGCTGCCCGTAACGCTACGCAGGGCAAAAGCGGTTCTCGTCCTCCGTGCTTGCTTTTTCTACCGGGTGTTTTCGGCCGAAAACGTGTACGTTTGCACTTCCCCGCCACAGGGAAGCTGCTAGCCGGGAATTCTCTGCCTGGTTCTACCCGCTGCCCGGAACGCTACGCAGGGCAAAAGCGATTCTCATTCTCCCTGCTTGCATTATCTCAGAAAGAGCCCTGCTGTGCGTTTTCCGCCGGAAAACGCGTTTTCGTCCGAAAACGTGTACGTTTGGACTTCCCCGCCACAGGGAAGCTGCTAGCCGGGAATTCTCTGCCTGGTTCTACCCGCTGCCCGGAACGCTACGTTGGGCAAAAGCGATTCTCCTCCTCCGTGCTTGCTATTTCTCAGAAAGAGCCGTGGTGTGCGTTTTCTTCGGAAAACGCGT